>NW_028225181.1:9964463-10225744 GCF_052327205.1 Somniosus microcephalus
GTGATGCAGTGAATGAGGGGAGTATGATGTAGTGAATGAGGGGAGTGTGATGTAGTGAATGAGGGGAGTGTGATGCAGTGAATGAGGGGAGTGTGATGTAGTGAATGAGGGGAGTGTGATGTAGTGAATGAGTGGAGTGTGATCTAGTGAATAAGTGGAGTGTGATGTAGAGAATGAGGGGAGTGTGATGTAGTGAATGAGGGGAGTGTGATGCAGTGAATGAGGGGAGTGTGATGTAGTGAATGAGGGGAGTGTGATGTAGTGAATGAGTGGAGTGTGATGTAGTGAATAAGGGGAGTGTGATGTAGTGAATGAGGGGAGTGTGATGCAGCGAATGAGGGGAGTTTGATGTAGTGAATGAGTGGAGTGTGATGTAGTGAATAAGGGGAGTGTGATGTAGTGAATGAGGGGAGTGTGATGCAGTGAATGAGGGGAGTGTGATGTAGTGAATGAGGGGAGCGTGATGTAGTGAATGAGGGGAGTGTGATATAGTGAATGAGGGGAGTGTGATGTAGTGAATGAGGGGAGTGTGATGCAGTGAATGAGTGGAGTGTGATGTAGTGAATGAGGGGAGTGTGATGTAGTGAACGAGGGGAGAGTGATGTAGTGAACGAGGGGAGTGTGATGTAGTGTCTGAGGGGAGTGTGATGAAGTGAATGAGGGGAGTGTGATGTAGTGAATGAGGGGAGTGTGATGTAGTGAATGAGGGGTGTGTGATGTAGTGAATGAGGGGAGTGTAATGCAGTGAATGAGGGGAGTGTGGTGTAGTGAATGAGGGAGTGTGATGTGAATGAGGGGAGTGTGATGTAGTGAATGAGGGGAGTGTGGTGTCGTGAATGAGGGGCGTGCGATGTCGTGAATGAGGGGAGTGTGATGCAGTGAATGAGGGGAGTGTGATGCAGTGAATGAGGGGAGTGTGATGTAGTGAATGAGGGGAGTGTGATGTTGTGAATGACGGGAGAGTGATGTAGTGAATGAGGGGAGTGAGATGCAGTGAATGAGGGGAGTGCGATGTAGTGAATGAGAGGAGTGTGATGTAGTGAATGAGGGGAGTGTGATGTAGTGAATGAGGGGAGTGTGATGTAGTGAATGAGGGGGGTGTGATGTACTGAATAAGGGGAGTGTGATGTACTGATTGAGGGGAGTGTGATGTAGTGAATGAGGTGAGTGTGATGTAGTGAATCAGGTGAGTCTGATGTAGTGATTGAGGGGAGTGTGATGCAGTGAATAAGTGGAGTGGGATGTAGTGATTGAGGGGAGTGTGATGTAGTGATTGAGGGGAGTGGGATGTAGTGAATGAGGGGAGTGTGATGCAGTGAATGAGTGGAGTGTGATGTAGTGAATGAGGGGAGTGTGATGTAGTGAATGAGGGGAGTGTGATGTAGTGAATAAGGGGAGTGTGATGTAGTGAATGAGGGGAGTGTGATGTAGTGAATGACGGGAGTGTGATAGAATGAATGAGGGGAGTGTGATGTAGTGAATGAGGGGAGTGTGATGTAGTTAATAAGGGGAGTGTGATGTAGTGAATGAGGGGTGTGTGATGTAGTGAATGAGCGGAGTGTGATGTAGTGAATGAGGGGTGTGTGATGTAGTGAATGAGGGGAGTGTAATGCAGTGAATGAGGGGAGTGTGGGGTAGTGAATGAGGGCAGTGTGATGTAGTGAATGAGGGAGAGTGATGTGAATGAGGGGAGTGTGATGTAGTGAATGAGGGGAGTGTGGTGTAGTGAATGAGGGGCGTGTGATG
Organism: Somniosus microcephalus; assembly: GCF_052327205.1. Classification (NCBI taxonomy): domain Eukaryota; kingdom Metazoa; phylum Chordata; class Chondrichthyes; order Squaliformes; family Somniosidae; genus Somniosus; species Somniosus microcephalus. Next base: position 9,966,210 of record NW_028225181.1, read on the forward strand.
TAGTGAATGAGGGGAGTGTGATGCAGTGAATGAGGGGAGTGTGATGCAGTGAATGAGGGGAGTGTGATGCAGTGAATGAGGGGAGTGTGATGTAGTGAATGAGGGGAGTGTGATGTAGTGAATGAGGGGAGTGTGATGTAGTGAATGAGGGGAGTGTGATGTAGTGAATGAGGGAAGAGTGATACAGTGAATGAGGGGAGTGTGATGTAGTGAATGAGTGGAGTGTGATGTAGTGAATGAGGGGAGTGGGATGCAGTGACTGAGGTGTGTGTGACCAGGAGACTGAGGGGCGTGGGATGCAGTGACTGAGGTGTGTGTGACCAGGAGACTGAGGTTTATGGGATGCAGTGACTGAGGTGTGTGTGACCAGGACATTGAGGGGTGTGGGATGCAGTGACTGAGGTGTGTGTGACCAGGAGACTGGGGGAAGTGGGATGCAGTGACTGAGGTGTGTGTGACCAGGAGACTGAGGGGAGTGGGATGCAGTGACTGAGGTGTGTGTGACCAGGAGACTTAGGGGAGTGGGATGCAGTGACTGAGGTGTGTGTGACCAGGAGACTGAGGGGAGTGGGATGCAGTGACTGAGGTGTGTGTGACCAGGAGACTGAGGGGAGTGGGGTGCAGTGACTGAGGTGTGTGTGACCAGGAGACTGAGCGAAGTGTGATGCAGTGACTGAGGTGTGTGTGAGACCAGGAGACTGAGGGGAGTGGGATGCAGTGACTGAGGTGTGTGTGACCAGGAGACTGAGTGGAGTGGGATGCAGTGACTGAGGTGTGTGTGACCAGGAGACTGAGGGGAGTGTGATGCAGTGACTGAGGTTAGTGTGATCAGGAGACTGAGGGGAGTGGGATGCAGTGACTGAGGTGTGTGTGACCAGGAGACTGAGGGGCGTGGGATGCAGTGACTGAGGTGTGTGTGACCAAGAGACTGAGGTTTATGGGATGCAGTGACTGAGGTGTGCGTGACCAGGACATTGAGGGGTGTGGGATGCAGTGACTGAGGTGTGTGTGACCAGGAGACTGGGGGCAGTGGGATGCAGTGACTGAGGTGTGTGTGACCAGGAGACTGAGGGGAGTGGGATGCAGTGACTGAGGTGTGTGTGAGCAGGAGACTGGGGGTAGTGGGATGCACTGACTGAGGTGTGTGTGACCAGGAGACTGAGAGGAGTGGGATGCAGTGACTGAGGTGTGTGTGACCAGGAGACTGAGGGGAGTGGGATGCAGTGACTGAGGTGTGTGTGACAAGGGGACTGAGGGGAGTGGGATACAGTGACTGAAGTGTGTGTGACCAGGAGACTGAGGGGAGTGGGATGCAGTGACTGAGGTGTGTGTGACCAGGAGACTGAGGGGAGTGGGATGCAGTGACTGAGGTGTGTGTGACCAGGAGACTGAGGGCAGTGGGATGCAGTGACTGAGGTATGTGTGACCAGGAGACTGAGGGGAGTGGGATGCAGTGACTGAGGTGTGCGGGACTAGGAGTCTGAGCGGAGTGGGATGCAGTGACTGAGGTGTGTGTGACCAGGAGTCTGAGGGGAGTGGGATGCAGTGACTGAGGTGTGTGTGACCAGGAGGCTGAGGGGAGTGGGATGCAGTGACTGAGTTTTGTGTGATCAGGAGACTGATGGGAGTGGGATGCATTGACTGAGGTGTGTGTGACCAGGAGACTGAGGAGAGTGGGATGCAGTGACTGAGGTGTGTGTGACCAGGAGACTGAGTGGAGTGGGATGCAGTGACTGAGGTGTGTGTGACCAGGAGACTGAGGGCAGTGTGATGCAGTGACTGAGGTTAGTGTGATCAGGAGACTGAGGGGAGTGGGATGCAGTGACTGAGGTGTGTGTGACCAGGAGACTGAGGGGCGTGGGATGCAGTGACTGAGGTGTGTGTGACCAGGAGACTGAGGTTTATGGGATGCAGTGACTGAGGTGTGTGTGACCAGGACATTGAGGGGTGTGGGATGCAGTGACTGAGGTGTGTGTGACCAGGAGACTGGGGGAAGTGGGATGCAGTGACTGAGGTGTGTGTGACCAGGAGACTGAGGGGAGTGGGATGCAGTGACTGAGGTGTGTGTGACCAGGAGACTTAGGGGAGTGGGATGCAGTGACTGAGGTGTGTGTGACCAGGAGACTGAGGGGAGTGGGATGCAGTGACTGAGGTGTGTGTGACCAGGAGACTGAGGGGAGTGGGGTGCAGTGACTGAGGTGTGTGTGACCAGGAGACTGAGCGAAGTGTGATGCAGTGACTGAGGTGTGTGTGAGACCAGGAGACTGAGGGGAGTGGGATGCAGTGACTGAGGTGTGTGTGACCAGGAGACTGAGGGGAGTGGGATGCAGTGATTGAGGTGTGTGTGACCAGGAAACTGAGGGGAATGGGATGCAGTGACTGAGGTGTGTGTGACCAGGAGACTGAGGGGAGTGGGATGCAGTGACTGAGGTGTGTGTGACCATGAGACTGAGGGGAGTGGGATGCAGTGACTGAGATGTGTATGACCAGGAGACTGAGGGGAGTGGGATGCAGTGACTGAGGTGTGTGTGACCAGGAGACTGAGGGGAGTGGGATGCAGCGACTGAGGTGTGTGTGACCAGGAGACTGAGGGGAGTGGGATGCAGTGACTGAGGTGTGTCTGACCAGGAGACTGAGGGGAGTGGGATGCAATAACTGAGGTGTGTGTGACCAGGAGACTGAGGGGAGTGGGATGCAGTGATTGAGGTGTGTGTGACCAGGAAACTGAGGGGAGTGGGATGCAGTGACTGAGGTGTGTGTGACCAGGAGACTGAGGGGAGTGGGATGCAATGACTGAGGTGTGTGTGACCATGAGACTGAGGGGAGTGGGATGCAGTGACTGAGATGTGTATGACCAGGAGACTGAGGGGAGTGGGATGCAGTGACTGATGTGTGTGTGACCAGGAGACTGAGGGGAGTGGGATGCAGTGACTGAGGTGTGTGTGACCAGGAGACTGAGGGGAGTGGGATGCAGTCACTGAGGTTTGTGTGACCAGGAGACTGAGGGGAGTGGGCTGCAGTGACTGAGGTATGTGTGACCAGGAGACTGAGGGGAGTGGGATGCAGTGACTGAGGTGTGTGTGACCAGGAGACTGAGGGGAGTGTGATGCAGCGACTGAGGTGTGTGTGACCAGGAGACTGAGGGGAGTGGGATGCAGCGACTGAGGTGTGTGTGACCAGGAGACTGAGGGGAGTGGGATGCAGTGACTGAGGTGTGTGTGACCAGGAGACTGAGGGGAGTGGGATGCAGTGACTGAGGTGTGTGTGACCAGGAGACTGAGGGGAGTGTGATGCAGCGACTGAGGTGTTGTGACCAGGAGACTGAGGGGAGTGGGATGCAGTGACTGAGGTGTGTGTGACCAGGAGAGTGAGGGGAGTGGGATGCAGTCACTGAGGTGTGTGTGAAAAGGAGACTGAGGGGAGTGGGATGCAGTGACTGAGGTGTGTGTGACCAGGAGAAAGAGGGGAGTGGGATGCAGTGACTGAGCTTTGTGTGACCAGGAGTCTGAGTGGAGTGGGATGCAGTGACTGAGGTGTGTGTGACCAGGAGACTGAGGGGAGTGTGATGCAGCGACTGAGGTGTTGTGACCAGGAGACTGAGGGGAGTGGGATGCAGTGACTGAGGTGTGTGTGACCAGGAGACTGAGGGGTGTGGGATGCAGTCACTGAGGTTTGTGTGACCAGGAGTCTGAGGGGAGTTTGATGCAGCGACTGAGGTGTGTGTGACCAGGAGACTGAGGGGAGTAGGATGCAGTGACTGAGGTGTGTGTGACCAGGAGACTGAAGTGAGTGGGATGCAGTGACTGAGGTGTGTGTGACCAGGAGACTGAGGGGAGTGGGATGCAGTGACTGAGGTGTGTGTGACCAGGAGACTGAGGGGAGTGTGATGCAGCGACTGAGGTGTGTGTGACCAGGAGACTGAGGGGAGTGGGATGCAGCGACTGAGGTGTGTGTGACCAGGAGACTGAGGGGAGTGGGATGCAGTGACTGAGGGGTGTGTGACCAGGAGACTGAGGGGAATGGGATGCAGTGACTGAGGTGTGTGTGACCAGGAGACAGAGGGGAGTGGGATGCAGTGACTGAGGTGTGTGTGACCAGGAGACTGAGGGGAGTGGGATGCAGTCACTGAGGTTTGTGTGACCAGGAGTCTGAGGGGAGTTTGATGCAGCGACTGAGGTGTGTGTGACCAGGAGACTGAGGGGAGTAGGATGCAGTGATTGAGGTGTGTGTGACCAGGAGACTCAAGTGAGTGGGATGCAGTGACTGAGGTGTGTGTGACCAGGAGACTGAGGGGAGTGGGATGCAGTGACTGAGGTGTGTGTGACCAGGAGACGGAGGTGAGTGGGATGCAGTGACTGAGGTGTGTGTGACCAGGAGACTGAGGGGAGTGCGATGCAGTGACTGAGGTGTGTGTGACCAGGAGACTGAGGGGAGTGGGATGCAGTGACTGAGGTGTGTGTGACCAGGAGACTGAGGGGAGTGGGATGCAGTGACTGAGGTGTGTGTGACCATGAGACTGAGGGGAGTGGGATGCAGTGACTGAGATGTGTATGACCAGGAGACTGAGGGGAGTGGGATGCAGTGACTGAGGTGTGTGTGACCAGGAGACTGAGGGGAGTGGGATGCAGTGACTGAGGTGTGTGTGACCAGGAGACTGAGGGGAGTGGGATGCAGTGACTGAGGTGTGTGTGACCAGGAGACTGAGGGGAGTGGGCTGCAATGACTGAGGTATGTGTGACCAGGAGACTGAGGGGAGTGGGATGCAGTGACTGAGGTGTGTGTGACCAGGAGACTGAGGGGAGTGTGATGCAGCGACTGAGGTGTGTGTGACCAGGAGACTGAGGGGAGTGGGATGCAGCGACTGAGGTGTTTGTGACCAGGAGACTGAGGGGAGTGGGATGCAGTGACTGAGGTGTGTGTGACCAGGAGACTGAGGGGAGTGGGATGCAGTGACTGAGGTTTGTGTGACCAGGAGTCTGAGGGGAGTTTGATGCAGCGACTGAGGTGTGTGTGACCAGGAGACTGAGGGGAGTAGGATGCAGTGACTGAGGTGTGTGTGACCAGGAGACTGAAGTGAGTGGGATGCAGTGACTGAGGTGTGTGTGACCAGGAGACTGAGGGGAGTGGGATGCAGTGACTGAGGTGTGTGTGACCAGGAGACGGAGGGGAGTGGGATGCAGTGACTGAGGTGTGTGTGACCAGGAGACTGAGGGGAGTGCGATGCAGTGACTGAGGTGTGTGTGACCAGGAGACTGAGGGGAGTGGGATGCAGTGACTGAGGTGTGTGTGACCAGGAGACTGAGGGGAGTGCGATGCAGTGACTGAGGTGTGTGTGACCAGGAGACTGAGGGGAGTGTGATGCAGTGACTGAGGTGTGTGTGACCAGGAGACTGAGGGGAGTGGGATGCAGTCACTGAGGTTTGTGTGACCAGGAGTCTGAGGGGAGTTTGATGCAGCGACTGAGGTGTGTGTGACCAGGAGACTGAGGGGAGTAGGATGCAGTGACTGAGGTGTGTGTGACCAGGAGACTGAAGTGATTGGGATGCAGTGACTGAGGTGTGTGTGACCAGGAGACTGAGGGGAGTGGGATGCAGTGACTGAGGTGTGTGTGACCAGGAGACTGAGGGGAGTGTGATGCAGCGACTGAGGTGTGTGTGACCAGGAGACTGAGGGGAGTGGGATGCAGCGATTGAGGTGTGTGTGACCAGGAGACTGAGGGGAGTGGGATGCAGTGACTGAGGGGTGTGTGACCAGTATACTGAGGGGAGTGTGATGCAGCGACTGAGGTGTTGTGACCAGGAGACTGAGGGGAGTGGGATGCAGTGACTGAGGTGTGTGTGACCAGGAGACTGAGGGGAGTGGGATGCAGTCACTGAGGTTTGTGTGACCAGGAGTCTGAGGGGAGTTTGATGCAGCGACTGAGGTGTGTGTGACCAGGAGACTGAGGGGAGTAGGATGCAGTGATTGAGGTGTGTGTGACCAGGAGACTGAAGTGAGTGGGATGCAGTGACTGAGGTGTGTGTGACCAGGAGACTGAGGTGTGTGGGATGCAGTGACTGAGGTGTGTGTGACCAGGAGACGGAGGGGAGTGGGATGCAGTGACTGAGGTGTGTGTGACCAGGAGACTGAGGGGAGTGCGATGCAGTGAATGAGGTGTGTGTGACCAGGAGACTGAGGGGAGTGGGATGCAGTGACTGAGGTGTGTGTGACCAGGAGACTGAGGGGAGTGGGATGCAATGACTGAGGGGTGTGTGACCATGAGACTGAGGGGAGTGGGATGCAGTGACTGAGATGTGTATGACCAGGAGACTGAGGGGAGTGGGATGCAGTGACTGAGGTGTGTGTGACCAGGAGACTGAGGGGAGTGGGATGCAGTGACTGAGGTGTGTGTGACCAGGAGACTGAGGGGAGTGTGATGCAGCGACTGAGGTGTGTGTGACCAGGAGACTGAGGGGAGTGGGATGCAGCGATTGAGGTGTGTGTGACCAGGAGACTGAGGGGAGTGGGATGCAGTGACTGAGGGGTGTGTGACCAGTAGACTGAGGGGAGTGGGAAGCAGTGACTGAGGTGTGTGTGACCAGGAGACTGAGGGGAGTGTGATGCAGCGACTGAGGTGTTGTGACCAGGAGACTGAGGGGAGTGGGATGCAGTGACTGAGGTGTGTGTGACCAGGAGACTGAGGGGAGTGGGATGCAGTCACTGAGGTTTGTGTGACCAGGAGTCTGAGGGGAGTTTGATGCAGCGACTGAGGTGTGTGTGACCAGGAGACTGAGGGGAGTAGGATGCAGTGATTGAGGTGTGTGTGACCAGGAGACTGAAGTGAGTGGGATGCAGTGACTGAGGTGTGTGTGACCAGGAGACTGAGGGGTGTGGGATGCAGTGACTGATGTGTGTGTGACCAGGAGACGGAGGGGAGTGGGATGCAGTGACTGAGGTGTGTGTGACCAGGAGACTGAGGGGAGTGCGATGCAGTGAATGAGGTGTGTGTGACCAGGAGACTGAGGGGAGTGGGATGCAGTGACTGAGGTGTGTGTGACCAGGAGACTGAGGGGAGTGGGATGCAATGACTGAGGTGTGTGTGACCATGAGACTGAGGGGAGTGGGATGCAGTGACTGAGATGTGTATGACCAGGAGACTGAGGGGAGTGGGATGCAGTGACTGAGGTGTGTGTGACCAGGAGACTGAGGGGAGTGGGATGCAGTGACTGAGGTGTGTGTGACCAGGAGACTGAGGGGAGTGGGATGCAGTGACTGAGGTGTGTGTGACCAGGAGACTGAGGGGAGTGGGCTGCAGTGACTGAGGTATGTGTGACCAGGAGACTGAGGGGAGTGGGATGCAGTGACTGAGGTGTGTGTGACCAGGAGACTGAGGGGAGTGTGATGCAGCGACTGAGGTGTGTGTGACCAGGAGACTGAGGGGAGTGGGATGCAGCGACTGAGGTGTGTGTGACCAGGAGACTGAGGGGAGTGGGATGCAGTGACTGAGGTGTGTGTGACCAGGAGAATGAGGGGAGTGGGATGCAGTGACTGAGGTGTGTGTGACCAGGAGACTGAGGGGAGTGTGATGCAGCGACTGAGGTGTTGTGACCAGGAGACTGAGGGGAGTGGGATGCAGTGACTGAGGTGTGTGTGACCAGGAGACTGAGGGGAGTGGGATGCAGTGACTTAGGTTTGTGTGACCAGGAGTCTGAGGGGAGTTTGATGCAGCGACTGAGGTGTGTGTGAGCAGGAGACTGAGGGGAGTAGGATGCAGTGACTGAGGTGTGTGTGACCAGGGGACTGAAGTGAGTGGGATGCAGTGACTGAGGTGTGTGTGACCAGGAGACTGAGGGGAGTGGGATGCAGTGACTGAGGTGTGTGTGACCAGGAGACGGAGGGGAGTGGGATGCAGTGACGGAGGTGTGTGTGACCAGGAGACTGAGGGGAGTGCGATGCAGTGACTGAGGTGTGTGTGACCAGGAGACTGAGGGGAGTGGGATGCAGTGACTGAGGTGTGTGTGACCAGGAGACTGAGGGGAGTGTGATGCAGTGACTGAGGTGTGTGTGACCAGGAGACTGAGGGCAGTGGGATGCAGTGACTGAGGTGTGTGTGACCAGGAGTCTGAGGGGAGTGGGATGCAGTGACTGAGGTGTGTGAGACCAGGAGACTGAGGGGAGTGGGATGCAGTGACTGAGGTGTGTGTGACCAGGAGACTGAGGGGAGTGGGATGCAGTGACTGATGTGTGTGTGAGCAGGAGACTGAGGGGAGTGGGATGCAGTGACTGTGGTGTCTGTGACCAGGAGACTGAGGGGAGTGGGGTGCAGTGACTGAGGTGTGTGTGACTAGGAGACTGAGGGGAGTGGGATGCAGTGACTGAGGTGTGTGTGACCAGGAGACTGAGGGGAGTGGGATGCAGTGACTGAGGTGTGTGTGACCAGGAGACTGAGGGGAGGGGGATGCAGTAATTGAGGTGTGTGTGACCAGGAGACTGAGGGGAGTGGGATGCAGTGACTGAGATTTGTGTAACCAGGAAGCTGAGGGGAGTGGGATGCAGTGACTGAGGTGTGTGTGACCAGGAGACTGAGGGGAGTGTGATGCAGTGACTGAGGTGTGTCTGACCAGAAGACTGAGGGGAGTGGGATGCAGCAACTGAGGTGTGTGTGACGAGGTGACTGAGGGGAGTAGGTTGCAGTGACTGAGGTGTGTGTGACCAGGAAACTGAGGGGATTGGGGTGCAGTGACTGAGGTGTGTGGGACCAGGAGACTGAGGGGAGTGGGATGCAGTGACTGAGGTGTGTGTGACCAGGAGACTGAGGGGAGTGGGATGCAGTGACTGAGGTGTGTGTGACCAGGAGACTGAGCGGAGTGGGATGCAGTGACTGAGGTGTGTGTGACCAGGAAACTGAGGGGAGTGGGATGCAGTGACTGAGGTGTGTGTAACCAGGAGACTGAGGGGAGTGGGGTGCAGTGACTGAGGTGTGTGTGACCAGGAGACTGAGGGGAGTGGGATGCAGTGACTGAGGTGTGTGTGACCAGGAGACTGAGGGGAGTGGGATGCAGTGACTAAGTTGTGTGTGACCATGAGACTGAGGGGAGTGGGATGCAGTGACTGAGATGTGTATGACAAGGAGACTGAGGAGAGTGGGATGCAGTGACTGAGGTGTGTGTGACCAGGAGACTGAGGGGAGTGGGATGCAGTGACTGAGGTGTGTGTGACCAGGAGACTGAGGGGAGTGGGATGCAGTGACTGAGGTTTGTGTGACCAGGAGACTGAGGGGAGTGGGCTGCAGTGACTGAGATGTGTGTGACCAGGAGCCTGAGGTGAGTGGGATGCAGTGACTGAGGTGTGTGTGACCAGGAGACTGAGGGGAGTGTGATGCAACGACTGAGGTGTGTGTGACCTGGAGACTGAGGGGAGTGGGAAGCAGCGACTGAGGTGTGTGTGACCAGGAGACTGAGGGGAGTGGGAAGCAGCGACTGAGGTGTGTGTGACCAGGAGACTGAGGGGAGTGGGAAGCAGCGACTGAGGTGTGTGTGACCAGGAGACTGAGGGGAGTGGGAAGCAGCGACTGAGGTGTGTGTGACCAGGAGACTGAGGGGAGTGGGATGAAGTGACTGAGGTGTGTGTGACCAGGGGACTGAGGGGAGTGGGATGCAGTGACTGAGGTGTGTGTGACCAGGAGACTGAGGGGAGTGTGATGCAGCGACTGAGGTGTTTGTGACCAGGAGACTGAGGGGAGTGTGATGCAGCGACTGAGGTGTTTGTGACCAGGAGACTGAGGGAAGTGGGATGCAGTGACTGAGATGTGTGTGACCAGGAGGCTGAGGGGAGTGTGATGCAGCGACTGAGGTGTTTGTGACCAGGAGACTGAGGGGAGTGGGATGCAGTGACTGAGGTGTGTGTGACAAGGAGACTGAGGGGGGTGGGATGCAGTGACTGAGGTGTGTGTGACCAGGAGACTGAGGGGAGTGGGATGCAGTGACAGAGGTGTGTGTGACCAGGAGACTGAGGGGAGTGGGATGCAGTGACTGAGGTGTGTGTGACCAGGAGACTGAGGGGAGTGGGATGCAGTCACTGAGGTGTGTGTGAAAAGGAGACTGAGGGGAGTGGGATGCAGTGACTGAGGTGTGTGTGACCAGGAGACTGAGGGGAGTGGGATGCAGTGACTGAGGTTTGTGTGACCAGGAGTCTGAGGGGAGTTTGATGCAGCGACTGAGGTGTGTGTGACCAGGAGACTGAGGGGAGTGGGATGCAGTGACTGGGGTGTGTGTGACCAGGAGACTGAAGTGAGTGGGATGCAGTGACTGAGGTGGGTGTGACCAGGAGACTGAGCGGAGTGGGCTGCAGTGACTGAGGTGTGTGTGACCAGGAGACGGAGGGGAGTGGGATGCAGTGACTGAGGTGTGTGTGACCAGGAGACTGAGGGGAGTGCGATGCAGTGACTGAGGTGTGTGTGACCAGGAGACTGAGGGGAGTGGGATGCAGTGACTGAGGTGTGTGTGACCAGGAGACTGAGGGGAGTGGGATGCAGTGACTGAGGTGTGTGTGACCAGGAGACTGAGGGCAGTGGGATGCAGTGACTGAGGTGTGTGTGACCAGGAGTCTGAGGGGAGTGGGATGCAGTGACTGAGGTGTGTGAGACCAGGAGACTGAGGGGAGTGGGATGCAGTGACTGAGGTGTGTGTGACCAGGAGACTGAGGGGAGTGGGATGCAGTGACTGAAGTGTGTGTGAGCAGGAGACTGAGGGGAGTGGGATGCAGTGACTGTGGTGTCTGTGACCAGGAGACTGAGGGGTGTGGGGTGCAGTGACTGAGGTGTGTGTGACCAGGAGACTGAGGGGAGTGGGATGCAGTGGCTGAGGTGTGTGTGACCAGGAGACTGAGGGGAGTGGGATGCAGTGACTGAGGTGTGTGTGACCAGGAGACTGAGGGCAGGGGGATGCAGTAATTGAGGTGTGTGTGACCAGGAGACTGAGGGGAGTGGGATGCAGTGACTGAGATTTCTGTGACCAGGAAGCTGAGGGGAGTGGGATGCAGTGACTGAGGTGTGTGTGACCAGGAGACTGAGGGGAGTGTGATGCAGTGACTGAGGTGTGTCTGACCAGAAGACTGAGGGGAGTGGGATGCAGCGACTGAGGTGTGTGTGACGAGGAGACTGAGGGGAGTAGGTTGCAGTGACTGAGGTGTGTGTGACCAGGAGACTGAGGGGATTGGGTTGCAGTGACTGAGGAGTGTGGGACCAGGAGACTGAGGGGAGTGGGATGCAGTGACTGAGGTGTGTGTGACCAGGAGACTGAGGGGAGTGGGATGCAGTGACTGAGGTGTGTGTGACCAGGAGACTGAGGGGAGTGGGATGCAGTAAATGAGGTGTGTGTGACCAGGAGACTGAGGGGAGTGGGATGCAGTGACTGAGGTGTGTGTGACCAGGAAACTGAGGGGAGTGGGATGCAGTGACTGAGGTGTGTGTCACCAGGAGACTGAGGGGAGTGGGGTGCAGTGACTGAGGTATGTGTGACCAGGAGACTGAGGGAGTGGGATGCAGTGACTGAGGTGTGTGTGACCAGGAGACTGAGGGGAGTGGGATGCAGTGACTGAGTTGTGTGTGACCATGAGACTGAGGGGAGTGGGATGCAGTGACTGAGATGTGTATGACCAGGAGACTGAGGGGAGTGGGATGCAGTGACTGAGGTGTGTGTGACCAGGAGACTGAGGGGAGTGGGATGCAGTGACTGAGGTGTGTGTGACCAGGAGACTGAGGGGAGTGGGATGCAGTGACTGAAGTTTGTGTGACCAGGAGACTGAGGGGAGTGGGCTGCAGTGACTGAGGTGTGTGTGACCAGGAGCCTGATGGGAGTGGGATGCAGTGACTGAGGTGTGTGTGACCAGGAGATTGAGGGGAGTGTGATGCAGCGACTGAGGTGTGTGTGATCAGGACACTGAGGGGAGTGGGAAGCAGCGACTGAGGTGTGTGTGACCAGGAGACTGAGGGGAGTGGGATGAAGTGACTGAGGTGTGTGTGACCAGGGGACTGAGGGGAGTGGGATGCAGTGACTGAGGTGTGTGTGACCAGGAGACTGAGGGGAGTGTGATGCAGCGACTGAGGTGTTTGTGACCATGAGACTGAGGGAAGTGGGATGCAGTGACTGAGGTGTGTCTGACCAGAAGACTGAGGGGAGTGTGATGCAGTGACTGAGGTGTGTGTGACCAGGAGACTGAGGGGAGTGTGATGCAGCGACTGAGGTGTTTGTGACCAGGAGACTGAGGGGAGTGTGATGCAGTGACTGAGGTGTGTCTGACCAGAAGACTGAGAGGAGTGTGATGCAGTGACTGAGGTGTGTCTGACCAGAAGACTGAGGGGAGTGTGATGCATTGACTGAGGTGTATGTGACCAGGAGACTGAGGGGAGTGTGATGCAGTGACTGAGGTGTGTGTGACCAGGAGACTGAGGGGAGTGTGATGCAGTGACTGAGGTGTGTCTGACCAGAAGACTGAGGGGAGTGGGATGCAGCGACTGAGGTGTGTGTGGCGAGGAGACTGAGGGGAGTAGGGTGCAGTGACTGAGGTGTGTGTGACCAGGAGACTGAGGGGATTGGGGTGCAGTGACTGATGTGTGTGGGACCAGGAGGCTGAGGGGAGTGGGATGCAGTGACTGAGGTGTGTGTGACCAGGATGCTGAGGGGAGTGGGATGCAGTGACTGAGTTGTGTGTGACCAGGAGACTGGGGGGAGTGGGATGCACTGACTGAGGTGTCTGTGACCAGGAGACTGAGAGGAGTGGGATGCAGTGACTGAGGTGTGTGTGACCAGGAGACTGTGGGGAGTGGGATGCAGAGACTGAGGTGTGTGTGACCAGGGGACTGAGGGGAGTGGGATGCAGTGACTGAGGTGTGTGTGACCAGGAGACTGAGGGGAGTGTGGTGCAGTGACTGAGGTGTGTCTGACCGGAAGACTGAGGGGAGTGGGATGCAGCGACTGAGGTGTGTGCGACCAGGAGACTGAAGGAATGGGATGCAGTGACTGAGGTGTGTCTGACGAGGAGACTGAGGGGAGTAGGGTGCAGTGACTGAGGTGTGTGTGACCAGGAGACTGAGGGGATTGGGTTGCAGTGACTGAGGTGTGTGGGACCAGGAGACTGAGGGGAGTGGGATGCAGTGACTGAGGTTTGTGTGACCAGGAGTCTGAGAGGAGTGTGATGCAGCGACTGAGGTATGTGTGACCAGGAGACTGAGGGGAGTGGGATGCAGTGACTGAGGTGCGTGTGAAAAGGAGACTGAGGGCAGTGGGATGCAGTGACAGAGGTGCGTGTGAAAAGGAGACTGAGGGGAGTGTGATGCAGTGACTGAGGTGTGTGTGAGCAGGAGACTGAGGGGAGTGGGATGCAGTGACTGAGGTGTGTGTGACCAGGAGACGGAGGGGAGTGGGATGCAGTGACTGAGGTGTGTGTGACCAGGAGACTGAGGGGAGTGGGATGCAGTGACTGAGGTTTGTGTGACCAGGAGACTGAGGGGAGTGGGATGCAGTGACTGAGGTGTGTGTGACCAGGAGACTGAGGGGAGTGGGATGCAGTGACTGAGGTGCGTGTGAAAAGGAGACTGAGGGCAGTGGGATGCAGTGACTGAGGTGTGTGTGACCAGGAGACTGAGGGGAGTGGGATGCAGTGACTGAGGTGTGTGAGACCAGGAGAAGGAGGGGAGTGGGATGCAGTGACTGAGGTGTGTGTGACCAGGAGATTGAGGGGAGTGGGATGCAGTGACAGACGTGTGTGTGACAAGGAGACTGAGGGGAGTAAGATGCAGCGACTGACGTGTGTGTGACCAGGAGGCTGAGGGGAGTGGGATGCAGTGACTGAGTTGTGTGTGACCAGGAGACTGGGGGGAGTGGGATGCACTGACTGAGGTGTCTGTGACCAGGAGACTGAGAGGAGTGGGATGCAGTGACTGAGGTGTGTGTGACCAGGAGACTGTGGGGAGTGGGATGCAGAGACTGAGGTGTGTGTGACCAGGGGACTGAGGGGAGTGGGATGCAGTGACTGAGGTGTGTGTGACCAGGAGACTGAGGGGAGTGGGATGCAGTAAATGAGGTGTGTGTGACCAGGAGACTGAGGGGAGTGGGATGCAGTGACTGAGGTGTGTGTGACCAGGAAACTGAGGGGAGTGGGATGCAGTGACTGAGGTGTGTGTCACCAGGAGACTGAGGGGAGTGGGGTGCAGTGACTGAGGTATGTGTGACCAGGAGACTGAGGGAGTGGGATGCAGTGACTGAGGTGTGTGTGACCAGGAGACTGAGGGGAGTGGGATGCAGTGACTGAGTTGTGTGTGACCATGAGACTGAGGGGAGTGGGATGCAGTGACTGAGATGTGTATGACCAGGAGACTGAGGGGAGTGGGATGCAGTGACTGAGGTGTGTGTGACCAGGAGACTGAGGGGAGTGGGATGCAGTGACTGAGGTGTGTGTGACCAGGAGACTGAGGGGAGTGGGATGCAGTGACTGAAGTTTGTGTGACCAGGAGACTGAGGGGAGTGGGCTGCAGTGACTGAGGTGTGTGTGACCAGGAGCCTGATGGGAGTGGGATGCAGTGACTGAGGTGTGTGTGACCAGGAGATTGAGGGGAGTGTGATGCAACGACTGAGGTGTGTGTGACCATGAGACTGAGGGAAGTGGGATGCAGTGACTGAGGTGTGTCTGACCAGAAGACTGAGGGGAGTGTGATGCAGTGACTGAGGTGTGTGTGACCAGGAGACTGAGGGGAGTGTGATGCAGCGACTGAGGTGTTTGTGACCAGGAGACTGAGGGGAGTGTGATGCAGTGACTGAGGTGTGTCTGACCAGAAGACTGAGAGGAGTGTGATGCAGTGACTGAGGTGTGTCTGACCAGAAGACTGAGGGGAGTGTGATGCATTGACTGAGGTGTATGTGACCAGGAGACTGAGGGGAGTGTGACGCAGTGACTGAGGTGTGTGTGACCAGGAGACTGAGGGGAGTGTGATGCAGTGGCTGAGGTGTGTCTGACCAGAAGACTGAGGGGAGTGGGATGCAGCGACTGAGGTGTGTGTGGCGAGGAGACTGAGGGGAGTAGGGTGCAGTGACTGAGGTGTGTGTGACCAGGAGACTGAGGGGATTGGGGTGCAGTGACTGATGTGTGTGGGACCAGGAGGCTGAGGGGAGTGGGATGCAGTGACTGAGGTGTGTGTGACCAGGAGGCTGAGGGGAGTGGGATGCAGTGACTGAGTTGTGTGTGACCAGGAGACTGGGGGGAGTGGGATGCACTGACTGAGGTGTCTGTGACCAGGAGACTGAGAGGAGTGGGATGCAGTGACTGAGGTGTGTGTGACCAGGAGATTGTGGCGAGTGGGATGCAGAGACTGAGGTGTGTGTGACCAGGGGACTGAGGGGAGTGGGATGCAGTGACTGAGGTGTGTGTGACCAGGAGACTGAGGGGAGTGTGGTGCAGTGACTGAGGTGTGTCTGACCGGAAGACTGAGGGGAGTGGGATGCAGCGACTGAGGTGTGTGCGACCAGGAGACTGAAGGAATGGGATGCAGTGACTGAGGTGTGTCTGACGAGGAGACTGAGGGGAGTAGGGTGCAGTGACTGAGGTGTGTGTGACCAGGAGACTGAGAGGATTGGGTTGCAGTGATTGAGGTGTGTGGGACCAGGAGACTGAGGGGAGTGGGATGCAGTGACTGAGGTTTGTGTGACCAGGAGTCTGAGGGGAGTGTGATGCAGCGACTGAGGTATGTGTGACCAGGAGACTGAGGGGAGTGGGATGCAGTGACTGAGGTGCGTGTGAAAAGGAGACTGAGGGCAGTGGGATGCAGTGACAGTGGTGCGTGTGAAAAGGAGACTGAGGGGAGTGTGATGCAGTGACTGAGGTGTGTGTGAGCAGGAGACTGAGGGGAGTGGGATGCAGTGACTGAGGTGTGTGTGACCAGGAGACGGAGGGGAGTGGGATGCAGTGACAGAGGTGTGTGTGACCAGGAGACTAAGGGGAGTGGGATGCAGTGACTGAGGTTTGTGTGACCAGGAGACTGAGGGGAGTGGGATGCAGTGACTGAGGTGTGTGTGACCAGGAGACAGAGGGGAGTGGGATGCAGTGACTGAGGTGCGTGTGAAAAGGAGACTGAGGGCAGTGGGATGCAGTGACTGAGGTGTGTGTGACCAGGAGACTGAGGGGAGTGGGATGCAGTGACTGAGGTGTCTGAGACCAGGAGAAGGAGGGGAGTGGGATGCAGTGACTGAGGTGTGTGTGACCAGGAGATTGAGGGGAGTGGGATGCAGTGACAGACGTGTGTGTGACCAGGAGACTGAGGGGAGTGAGATGCAGCGACTGACGTGTGTGTGATCAGGAGACTGAGGGGAGTGGGATGCAGCGACTGAGGTGTGTGTGACCAGGAGACTGAGGGGAGTGGGATGGAGTGACTGAGGTGTGTGTGACCAGGAGACTGAGGGGAGTGGGACGCAGTGACTGAGGTGTGTGTGACCAGGAGACTGAGGGGAGTGTGATGCTGCGACTGAGGTGTTTGTGACCAGGAGACTGAGAGCAGTGGGATGCAGTGACTGAGGTGTGTGTGACCAGGAGACTGAAGGGAGTGGGATGCAGTGAATGAGGAGTGTGTGACCAGGAGACTGAGGGGAGTGGGATGCAGTGACTGAGGTGTGTGTGACCAGGAGACTGAGGGGAGTGGGATGCAGTGACTGATGTGTGTGTGACCAGGGGACTGAGGGGAGTGGGATGCAGTGACTGAGGTGTGTGTGACCAGGAGACTGAGGGGAGTGTGATGCAGTGACTGAGGTGTGTGTGACCAGGAGACTGAGGGGAGTGGGATGCAGTGACTGATGGGTGTGTGACCAGTAGACTGAGGGGAGTGGGAAGCAGTGACTGAGGTGTGTGTGACCAGGAGACTGAGGGGAGTGGGATGCAGTGACTGAGGTGTGTGTGACCAGGAGACTGAGGGGAGTGGGATGCAGTGACTGAGGTGTGTGTGACCAGGAGACTGCGGGGAGTGGGATGCAGTGACTGAGGTGTGTGTGACCAGGAGATTGAGGGGAGTGGGATGCAATGACTGAGGTGTGTGTGACCAGGAGACTGAGAGCAGTGGGATGCAGTGACTGAGGTGTGTGTGACCAGGAGACTGAAGGGAGTGGGATGCAGTGACTGAGGTGCATGTGACCAGGAAATTGAGGGGAGTGTGATGCAGTGACTGAGGTGTGTGTGACCATGAGGCTGAGGGGAGTGGTGTGCTGTGACTGAGGTGTGTGTGACCAAAAGACTGAGGGGAGTGTGATGCAGTGACTGAGGTGTGGATGACTAGGAGACTGAGGGGAGTGGGATGCAGTGACTGAGGTGCGTGTGACCAGGAGACTGAGGGGAGTGGGATGCAGTGACTGAGGTGTGTGTGACCAGGAGAGTGAGGGCAGTGGGATGCAGTGACTGAGTTGCGTGCGACTAGGAGACTGAGGGGAGTGGGATGCAGTGACTGAGGTGTGTGTGACCAGGAGACTGAGGGCAGTGGGATGTAGTGACTGAGGTGTGTGTGACCAGGAGACTGAGGGGAGTGGGCTGCAGTGACTGAGGTGTGGGTGACCATGAGACTGAGGGGAGTGGGATGCAGTGACTGAGGTGTGCGGGACCAGGAGACTGAGGGGAGTGGGATGCAGTGACTGAGGTGTGTGTGACGAGGAGACTGAGGGGTGTAGGGTGCAGTGACTGAGGTGTGTGTGACCAGGAGACTGAGGGGATTGGGTTGCAGTGACTGAGGTGTGTGGGACCAGGAGACTGAGGGGAGTGGGATGCAGTGACTGAGGTGTGTGTGACCAGGAGACTGAGGGGAGTGGGATGCAGTGACGGAGGTGTGTGTGACCAGGAGACTGAGGGGAGTATGATGCACTGACAGAGCTGTGTGTGACCAGGAGACTGAGAGGAGTGGGATGCAGTGACTGAGGTGTGTGTGACCAGGAGACTGAGGGGAGTGGGATCCAGTGAATGAGGTGCGTGTGACCAGGGGACTGAGGGGAGTGGGATGCAGTGACTGAGGTGTGTGTGACCAGGAGACTGAAGGGAGTGGGATGCAGTGACTGAGGAGTGTGTGACCAGGAGACTGAGGGGAGTGGGATACAGTGACTGATGTTTGTGTGACCAGGAGGCTGAGGGGAGTGGGCTGCAGTGACTGAGGTGTGTGTGACCAGGAGCCTGAGGGGAGTGGGATGCAGTGCCTGAGGTGTGTGTGACCAGGAGACTGAGGGGAGTGTGATGCAACGACTGAGGTGTGTGTGACCAGGAGACTGAGGGGAGTGGGAAGCAGCGACTGAGGTGTGTGTGCCCAGGAGACTGAGGGGAGTGGGATGAAGTGACTGAGGTGTGTGTGACCAGGGGACTGAGGGGAGTGGGATGCAGTGACTGAGGTGTGTGTGACCATGAGACTGAGGGGAGTGGGATGCAGTGACTGAGATGTGTATGACCAGGAGACTGAGGGGAGTGGGATGCAGTGACTGAGGTGTGTGTGACCAGGAGACTGAGGGGACTGGGATGCAGTGACTGAGGTGTATGTGACCAGGAGACTGAGGGGAGTGTGATGCAGTGACTGAGGTGTGTGTGACCAGGAGACTGAGGGGAGTGTGATGCAGTGACTGAGGTGTGTCTGACCAGAAGACTGAGGGGAGTGGGATGCAGCGACTGAGGTTTGTGTGGTGAGGAGACTGAGGGGGGTAGGGTGCAGTGACTGAGGAGTGTGTGACCAGGAGACTGAGGGGATTGGGGTGCAGTGACTGATGTGTGTGGGACCAGGAGGCTGAGGGGAGTGGGATGCAGTGACTGAGGTGTGTGTGACCAGGAGGCTGAGGAGAGTGGGATGCAGTGACTGAGGTGTGTGTGACCAGGAGACTGGGGGGAGTGGGATGCACTGACTGAGGTGTCTGTGACCAGGAGACTGAGAGGAGTGGGATGCAGTGACTGAGGTGTGTGTGACCAGGAGACTGAGGGGAGTGGGATGCAGTGACTGAGGTGTGTGTGTACAGGGGACTGAGGGGATTGGGATGCAGTGACTGAGGTGTGTGTGACCAGGAGACTGAAGGGAGTGGGATGCAGTGACTGAGGAGTGTGTGACCAGGAGACTGAGGGGAGTGGGATGCAGTGACTGAGGTGTGTGTGACCAGGAGACTGAGGGGAGTGGGATGCAGTGACTGAGGTGTGTGTGACCAGGAGACTGAAGGGAGTGTGATGCAGTGACTGAGGTGTGTGTGACCATGAGGCTGAGGGGAGTGGTGTGCTGTGACTGAGGTGTGTGTGACCAGGAGACTGAGGGGAGTGTGATGCAGTGACTGAGGTGTGGATGACTAGGAGACTGAGGGGAGTGGGATGCAGTGACTGAGGTGCTTGTGACCAGGAGACTGAGGGGAGTGGGATGCAGTGACTGAGGTGTGTGTGACCAGGAGAGTGAGGGCAGTGGGATGCAGTGACTGAGGTGCGTGCGACTAGGAGACTGAGGGGAGTGGGATGCAGTGACTGAGGTGTGTGTGACCAGGAGACTGAGGGCAGTGGGATGTAGTGACTGAGGTGTGTGTGACCAGGAGACTGAGGGGAGTGGGCTGCAGTGACTGAGGTGTGGGTGACCATGAGACTGAGGGGAGTGGGATGCAGTGACTGAGGTGTGCGGGACCAGGAGACTGAGGGGAGTGGGATGCAGTGACTGAGGTGTGTGTGACGAGGAGACTGAGGGGTGTAGGGTGCAGTGACTGAGGTGTGTGTGACCAGGAGACTGAGGGGATTGGGTTGCAGTGACTGAGGTGTGTGGGACCAGGAGACTGAGGGGAGTGGGATGCAGTGACTGAGGTGTGTGTGACCAGGAGACTGAGGGGAGTGGGATGCAGTGACGGAGGTGTGTGTGACCAGGAGACTGAGGGGAGTATGATGCACTGACTGAGGTGTGTGTGACCAGGAGACTGAGAGGAGTGGGATGCAGTGACTGAGGTGTGTGTGACCAGGAGACTGAGGGGAGTGGGATCCAGTGAATGAGGTGCGTGTGACCAGGGGACTGAGGGGAGTGGGATGCAGTGACTGAGGTGTGTGTGACCAGGAGACTGAAGGGAGTGGGATGCAGTGACTGAGGAGTGTGTGACCAGGAGACTGAGGGGAGTGGGATACAGTGACTGATGTTTGTGTGACCAGGAGGCTGAGGGGAGTGGGCTGCAGTGACTGAGGTGTGTGTGACCAGGAGCCTGAGGGGAGTGGGATGCAGTGACTGAGGTGTGTGTGACCAGGAGACTGAGGGGAATGTGATGCAACGACTGAGGTGTGTGTGACCAGGAGACTGAGGGGAGTGGGAAGCAGCGACTGAGGTGTGTGTGACCAGGAGACTGAGGGGAGTGGGATGAAGTGACTGAGGTGTGTGTGACCAGGGGACTGAGGGGAGTGGGATGCAGTGACTGAGGTGTGTGTGACCAGTAGACTGAGGGGAGTGGGATGCAGTGTGTGAGGTGTGTGTGACCATGAGACTGAGGGGAGTGGGATGCAGTGACTGAGATGTGTATGACCAGGAGACTGAGGGGAGTGGGATGCAGTGACTGAGGTGTGTGTGACCAGGAGACTGAGGGGAGTGTGATGCTGTGACTGAGGTGTGTCTCACCAGAAGACTGAGGGGAGTGGAATGCAGCGACTGAGGTTTGTGTGGTGAGGAGACTGAGGGGGGTAGGGTGCAGTGACTGAGGTGTGTGTGACCAGGAGACTGAGGGGATTGGGGTGCAGTGACTGATGTGTGTGGGACCAGGAGGCTGAGGGGAGTGGGATGCAGTGACTGAGGTGTGTGTGACCAGGAGGCTGAGGGGAGTGGGATGCAGTGACTGAGGTGTGTGTGACCAGGAGACTGGGGGGAGTGGGATGCACTGACTGAGGTGTCTGTGACCAGGAGACGGAGAGGAGTGGGATGCAGTGACTGAGGTGTGTGTGACCAGGAGACTGAGGGGAGTGGGATGCAGTGACTGAGGTGTGTGTGTACAGGGGACTGAGGGGAGTGGGATGCAGTGACTGAGGTGTGTGTGACCAGGAGACTGAAGGGAGTGGGATGCAGTGACTGAGGAGTATGTGACCAGGAGACTGAGGGGAGTGGGATGCAGTGACTGAGGTGTGTGTGACCAGGAGACTGAGGGGAGTGGGATGCAGTGACTGAGGTGTGTGTGACCAGGAGACTGAAGGGAGTGGGATGCAGTGACTGAGGAGTGTGTGACCAGGAGACTGAGGGGAGTGGGATGCAGTGACTGATGATTGTGTGACCAGGAGACTGAGGGGAGTGGGCTGCAGTGATTGAGGTGTGTGTGACCAGGAGCCTGAGGGGAGTGGGATGCAGTGACTGAGGTGTGTGTGACCAGGAGACTGAGGGGAGTGTGATGCAACGACTGAGGTGTGTGTGACCAGGAGACTGAGGGGAGTGGGAAGCAGCGACTGAGGTGTGTGTGACCAGGAGACTGAGGGGAGTGGGATGAAGTGACTGATGTGTGTGTGACCAGGGGACTGAGGGGAGTGGGATGCAGTGACTGAGGTGTGTGTGACCAGGAGACTGAGGGGAGTGGGATGCAGTGACTGAGGTGTGTGTGACCTTGAGACTGAGGGGAGTGGGATGCAGTGACTGAGATGTGTATGACCAGGAGACTGAGAGGAGTGTGATGCAGTGACTGAGGTGTGTCTGACCAGAAGACTGAGGGGAGTGGGATGCATCGACTGAGGTGTGTGTGACGAGGAGACTGAGGGGAGTAGTGTGCAGTGACTGAGGTGTGTGTGACCAGGAGACTGAGGGGATTGGGGTGCAGTGACTGAGGTGTGTGGTACCAGGAGACTGAGGGGAGTGGGATGCAGTGACTGAGGTGTGTGTGACCAGGAGACTGAGGGGAGAGGGATGCAGTGACTGAGGTGTGTGTGACCAGGAGACTGAGGGGAGTGGCATGCAGTAAATGAGGTGTGTGTGACCAGGAGACTGAGGGGAGTGGGATGCAGTGACTGAGGTGTGTGTGACCAGGAAACTGAGGGGCGTGGGATGCAGTGACTGAGGTGTGTGTAACCAGGAGACTGAGGGGAGTGGGGTGCAGTGACTGAGGTGTGTGTGACCAGGAGACTGAGGGGAGTGGGATGCAGTGACTGAGGTGTGTGTGACCAGGAGACTGAGGGGAGTGGGATGCAGTGACTGAGTTGTGTGTGACCATGAGACTGAGGGGAGTGGGATGCAGTGACTGAGATGTGTATGAACAGGAGACTGAGGGGAGTGGGATGCAGTGACTGAGGTGTGTGTGACCAGGAGACTGAGGAGAGTGGGATGCAGTGACTGAGGTGTGTGTGACCAGGAGGCTGAGGAGAGTGGGATGCAGTGACTGAAGTTTGTGTGACCAGGAGACTGAGGGGAGTGGGCTGCAGTGACTGAGGTGTGTGTGACCAGGAGCCTGATGGGAGTGGGATGCAGTGCCTGAGGTGTGTGTGACCAGGAGATTGAGGGGAGTGTGATGCAACGACTGAGGTGTGTGTGACCAGGACACTGAGGGGAGTGGGAAGCAGCGACTGAGGTGTGTGTGACCAGTAGACTGAGGGGAGTGGGATGAAGTGACTGAGGTGTGTGTGACCAGGGGACTGAGGGGAGTGGGATGCAGTGACTGAGGTGTGTGTGACCAGGAGACTGAGGGGAGTGTGATGCAGCGACTGAGGTGTTTGTGACCATGAGACTGAGGGAAGTGGGATGCAGTGACTGAGGTGTGTGTGACCAGAAGACGGAGGGGAGTGTGATGCAGCGACTGAGGTGTGTGTGACCAGGAGACTGAGGGGAGTGTGATGCAGCGACTGAGGTGTTTGTGACCAGGAGACTGAGGGGAGTATGATGCAGTGACTGAGGTGTGTCTGACCAGAAGACTGAGAGGAGTGTGATGCAGTGACTGAGGTGTGTCTGACCAGAAGACTGAGGGGAGTGTGATGCATTGACTGAGGTGTATGTGACCAGGAGACTGAGGGGAGTGTGATGCAGTGACTGAGGTGTGTGTGACCAGGAGACTGAGGGGAGTGTGATGCAGTGACTGAGGTGTGTCTGACCAGAAGACTGAGGGGAGTGGGATGCAGCGACTGAGGTGTGTGTGGCGAGGAGACTGAGGGGAGTAGGGTGCAGTGACTGAGGTGTGTGTGACCAGGAGACTGAGGGGATTGGGGTGCAGTGACTGATGTGTGTGGGACCAGGAGGCTGAGGGGAGTGGGATGCAGTGACTGAGGTGTGTGTGACCAGGAGGCTGAGGGGAGTGGGATACAGTGACTGAGTTGTGTGTGACCAGGAGACTGGGGGGAGTGGGATGCACTGTCTGAGGTGTCTGTGACCAGGAGACTGAGAGGAGTGGGATGCAGTGACTGAGGTGTGTGTGACCAGGAGACTGTGGGGAGTGGGATGCAGAGACTGAGGTGTGTGTGACCAGGGGACTGAGGGGAGTGGGATGCAGTGACTGAGGTGTGTGCGACCAGGAGACTGAAAGGAGTGGGACGCAGTGAATGAGGAGTGTGTGACCAGGAGAATGAGGGGAGTGGGATGCAGTGACTGAGGTGTGTGTGACCAGGAGACTGAGGGGAGTGGGATGCAGTGACTGAGGTGTGTGTGACCAGGAGACTGAGGGGAGTGTGGTGCAGTGACTGAGGTGTGTCTGACCGGAAGACTGAGGGGAGTGGGATGCAGCGACTGAGGTGTGTGTGACGAGGAGACTGAGGGGAGTAGGGTGCGGTGACTGAGGTGTGTGTGACCAGGAGACTGAGGGGATTGGGTTGCAGTGACTGAGGTGTGTGGGACCAGGAGACTGAGGGGAGTGGGATGCAGTGACTGAGGTTTGTGTGACCAGGAGTCTGAGGGGAGTGTGATGCAGCGACTGAGGTATGTGTGACCAGGAGACTGAGGGGAGTGGGATGCAGTGACTGAGGTGCGTGTGAAAAGGAGACTGAGGGCAGTGGGATGCAGCGACTGAGGTGTGTGTGACCAGGAGACTGTGGGGAGTGTGATGCAGTGACTGAGGTGTGTGGGACCAGGAGACTCAGGGGAGTGGGATGCAGTGACTGAGGTGTGTGTGACCAGGAGACTGATGGGAGTGGGATGCAGTAACTGAGTTGTGTGTGAGCAGGAGACTGAGGGGAGTGGGATGCAGTGACTGAGGTGTGTGTGACCAGGAGACGGAGGGGAGTGGGATGCAGTGACTGAGGCGTGTGTGACCAGGAGACTGAGGGGAGTGGGATGCAGTGACTGAGGTTTGTGTGACCAGGAGACTGAGGGGAGTGGGATGCAGTGACTGAGGTGTGTGTGGCCAGGAGACTGAGGGGAGTGGGATGCAGTGACTGAGGTGCGTGTGAAAAGGAGACTGAGGGCAGTGGGATGCAGTGACTGAGGTGTGTGTGACCAGGAGACTGAGGGGAGTGGGATGCAGTGACTGAGGTGTGTGAGACCAGGAGAAGGAGGGGAGTGGGATGCAGTGACTGAGGTGTGTGTGACCAGGAGATTGAGGGGAGTGGGATGCAGTGACAGACGTGTGTGTGACCAGGAGACTGAGGGGAGTGAGATGCAGCGACTGACGTGTGTGTGATCAGGAGACTGAGGGGAGTGGGATGCAGCGACTGAGGTGTGTGTGACAAGGAGACTGAGGGGAGTGGGATGCAGTGACTGAGGTGTGTGTGACCAGGAGACTGAGGGGAGTGTGATGCTGCGACTGAGGTGTTTGTGACCAGGAGACTGAGGGGAGTGGCATGCAGTGACTGAGGTGTATGTGACCAGGAGACTGAGGGGAGTGTGATGCAGTGACTGAGGTGTGTGTGACAAGGAGACTGAGGGGAGTGTGATGCAGTGACTGAGGTGTGTGTGACAAGAAGACTGAGGGGAGTGGGATGCAGCGATTGAGGTGTGTGTGGCGAGGAGACTGAGGGGAGTAGGGTGCAGTGACTGAGGTGTGTGTGACCAGGAGACTGAGGGGTTTGGGGTGCAGTGACTGAGGTGTGTGGGACCAGGAGACTGAGTGGAGTGGGATGCAGTGACTGAGGTGTGTGTGACCAGGAGACTGAGGGGAG
The DNA here is from genome assembly GCF_052327205.1 of Somniosus microcephalus. Taxonomy (NCBI): domain Eukaryota; kingdom Metazoa; phylum Chordata; class Chondrichthyes; order Squaliformes; family Somniosidae; genus Somniosus; species Somniosus microcephalus. The sequence continues at coordinate 9,991,245 of NW_028225181.1, forward strand.
TGGGATGCACTGACTGAGGTGTGTGTGACCAGGAGACTGAGAGCAATGGGATGCAGTGACTGAGGTGTGTGTGACCAGGAGACTGAAGGGAGTGGGATGCAGTGAATGAGGAGTGTGTGACCAGGAGACTGAGGGGAGTGGGATGCAGTGACTGAGGTGTGTGTGACCAGGAGACTGAGGGGAGTGGGATGCAGTGACTGATGTGTGTGTGACCAGGGGACTGAGGGGAGTGGGATGCAGTGACTGAGGTGTGTGTGACCAGGAGATTGAGGGGAGTGGGATGCAATGACTGAGGTGTGTGTGCCCATGAGACTGAGGGCAGTGGGATGCAGTGACTGAGGTGCGTGTGACCAGGAAACTGAGGGGAGTGTGATGCAGTGACTGAGGTGTGTGTGACCATGAGGCTGAGGGGAGTGGTGTGCTGTGACTGAGGTGTGTGTGACCAGGAGACTGAGGGGAGTGTGATGCAGTGACTGAGGTGTGGATGACTAGGAGACTGAGGGGAGTGGGATGCAGTGACTGAGGTGCGTGTGACCAGGAGACTGAGGGGATTGGGATGCAATGACTGAGTTGTGTGTGACCAGGAGAGTGAGGGCAGTGGGATGCAGTGACTGAGGTGCGTGCGACTAGGAGACTGAGGGGAGTGGGATGCAGTGACTGAGGTGTGTGTGACCAGGAGACTGAGGGCAGTGGGATGTAGTGACTGAGGTGTGTGTGACCAGGAGACTGAGGGGAGTGGGCTGCAGTGACTGAGGTGTGGGTGACCATGAGACTGAGGGGAGTGGGATGCAGTGACTGAGGTGTGCGGGACCAGGAGACTGAGGGGAGTGGGATGCAGTGACTGAGGTGTGTGTGACGAGGAGACTGAGGGGTGTAGGGTACAGTGACTGAGGTGTGTGTGACCAGGAGACTGAGGGGATTGGGTTGCAGTGACTGAGGTGTGTGGGACCAGGAGACTGAGGGGAGTGGGATGCAGTGACTGAGGTGTGTGTGATCAGGAGACTGAGGGGAGTGGGATGCAGTGACGGAGGTGTGTGTGACCAGGAGACTGAGGGGAGTATGATGCACTGACTGAGGTGTGTGTGACCAGGAGACTGAGAGGAGTGGGATGCAGTGACTGAGGTGTGTGTGACCAGGAGACTGAGGGGAGTGGGATCCAGTGAATGAGGTGCGTGTGACCAGGGGACTGAGGGGAGTGGGATGCAGTGACTGAGGTGTGTGTGACCAGGAGACTGAAGGGAGTGGGATGCAGTGACTGAGGAGTGTGTGACCAGGAGACTGAGGGGAGTGGGATACAGTGACTGATGTTTGTGTGACCAGGAGGCTGAGGGGAGTGGGCTGCAGTGACTGAGGTGTGTGTGACCAGGAGCCTGAGGGGAGTGGGATGCAGTGAGTGAGGTGTGTGTGACCAGGAGACTGAGGGGAGTGTGATGCAACGACTGAGAGGTGTGTGACCAGGAGACTGAGGGGAGTGGGAAGCAGCGACTGAGGTGTGTGTGACCAGGAGACTGAGGGGAGTGGGATGAAGTGACTGAGGTGTGTGTGACCAGGGGACTGAGGGGAGTGGGATGCAGTGACTGAGGTGTGTGTGACCAGTAGACTGAGGGGAGTGGGATGCAGTGACTGAGGTGTGTGTGACCATGAGACTGAGGGGAGTGGGATGCAGTGACTGAGATGTGTATGACCAGGAGACTGAGGGGAGTGGGATGCAGTGACTGAGGTGTGTGTGACCAGGAGACTGAGGGGACTGGGATGCAGTGACTGAGGTGTATGTGACCAGGATACTGAGGGGAGTGTGATGCAGTGACTGAGGTGTGTGTGACCAGGAGACTGAGGGGAGTGTGATGCAGTGACTGAGGTGTGTCTGACCAGAAGACTGAGGGGAGTGGGATGCAGCGACTGAGGTGTGTGTGGTGAGGAGACTGAGGGGGGTAGGGTGCAGTGACTGAGGTGTGTGTGACCAGGAGACTGAGGGGATTGGGGTGCAGTGACTGATGTGTGTGGGACCAGGAGGCTGAGGGGAGTGGGAAGCAGTGACTGAGGTGTGTGTGACCAGGAGGCTGAGGGGAGTGGGATGCAGTGACTGAGGTGTGTGTGACCAGGAGACTGGGGGGAGTGGGATGCACTGACTGAGGTGTCTGTGACCAGGAGACTGAGAGGAGTGGGATGCAGTGACTGAGGTGTGTGTGACCAGGAGACTGAGGGGAGTGGGATGCAGTGACTGAGGTGTGTGTGTACAGGGGACTGAGGGGAGTGGGATGCAGTGACTGAGGTGTGTGTGACCAGGAGACTGAAGGGAGTGGGATGCAGTGACTGAGGAGTGTGTGACCAGGAGACTGAGGGGAGTGGGATGCAGTGACTGAGGTGTGTGTGAACAGGAGACTGAGGGGAGTGGGATGCAGTGACTGAGGTGTGTGTGACCAGGAGACTGAAGGGAGTGGGATGCAGTGACTGAGGAGTGTGTGACCAGGAGACTGAGGGGAGTGGGATGCAGTGACTGATGATTGTGTGACCAGGAGACTGAGGGGAGTGGGCTGCAGTGACTGAGGTGTGTGTGACCAGGAGCCTGAGGGGAGTGGGATGCAGTGACTGAGGTGTGTGTGAACAGGAGACTGAGTGGAGTGTGATGCAACGACTGAGGTGTGTATGACCAGGAGACTGAGGGGAGTGGGATGCAGTGACTGAGGTGTGTGTGACCAGGAGACTGAGTGGAGTGGGATGCAGTGACTGAGGTGTGTGTGACCAGGAGACTGAGGGGAGTGGGATGCAGGGACTGAGGTTTGTGTGACCAGGAGACTGAGGGGAGTGGGCTGCAGTGACTGAGGTGTGTGTGACAGGAGACTGAGGGGAGTGTGATGCAGTGACTGAGGAGTGTCTGACCAGAAGACTGAGAGGAGTGTGATGCAGTGACTGAGGTGTGTCTGACCAGAAGACTGAGGGGAGTGTGATGCAGTGACTGAGGTGTATGTGACCAGGAGGCTGAGGGGAGTGTGATGCAGCGACTGAGGTGTTTGTGACCAGGAGACTGAGGGGAGTGTGATGCAGTGACTGAGGTGTGTCTGACCAGAAGACTGAGAGGAGTGTGATGCAGTGACTGAGGTGTGTCTGACCAGAAGACTGAGGGGAGTGTGACAAGGAGACTGAGGGGAGTGGGATGCAGTGACTGAGGTTTGTGTGACCAGGAGACTGAGGGGAGTGGGCTGCAGTGACTGAGGTGTGTGTGACCAGGAGCCTGAGGGGAGTGGGATGCAGTGACAGAGGTGTGTGTGACCAGTAGACTGAGGGGAGTGTGATGCAACGACTGAGGTGTGTGTGACCACGAGACTGAGGGGAGTGGGAAGCAGCGACTGAGGTGTGTGTGACCAGGAGACTGAGGGGAGTGGGATGAAGTGACTGAGGTGTGTGTGACCAGGGGACTGAGGGGAGTGGGATGCAGTGACTGAGGTGTGTGTGACCAGGAGACTGAGGGGAGTGTGATGCAGCGACTGAGGTGTTTGTGACCAGGAGACTGAGGGAAGTGGGATGCAGTGACTGAGGTGTGTATGACCAGAAGACTGAGGGGAGTGTGATGCAGCGACTGAGGTGTGTGTGACCAGGAGGCTGAGGGGAGTGTGATGCAGCGACTGAGGTGTTTGTGACCAGGAGACTGAGGGGAGTGTGATGCAGTGACTGAGGAGTGTCTGACCAGAAGACTGAGAGGAGTGTGATGCAGTGACTGAGGTGTGTCTGACCAGAAGACTGAGGGGAGTGTGATGCAGTGACTGAGGTGTATGTGACCAGGAGACTGAGGGGAGTGTGATGCAGTGACTGAGGTGTGTTTGACCAGGAGACTGATGGGAGTGTGATGCAGTGACTGAGGTTAGTGTGATCAGGAGACTGAGGGGAGTGGGATGCAGTGACTGAGGTGTGTGTGACCAGGAGACTGAGGGGCGTGGGATGCAGTGACTGAGGTGTGTGTGACCAGGAGACTGAGCTTTGTGGGATGCAGTGACTGAGGTGTGTGTGACCAGGACATTGAGGGGTGTGGGATGCAGTGACTGAGGTGTGTGTGACCAGGAGACTGGGGGCAGTGGGATGCAGTGACTGAGGTGTGTGTGACCAGGAGACTGAGGGGAGCGGGATGCAGTGACTGAGGTGTGTGTGACCAGGAGACTTAGGGGAGTGGGATGCAGTGACTGAGGTGTGTGTGACCAGGAGACTGAGGGGAGTGGGATGCAGTGACTGAGGTGTGTGTGACCAGGGGACTGAGGTTTGTGGGATGCAGTGACTGAGGTGTGTGTGACCAGGACATTGAGGGGTGTGGGATGCAGTGACTGTGACCAGGAGACTGGGGGCAGTGGGATGCAGTGACTGAGGTGTGTGTGACCAGGAGACTGAGGGGAGTGGGATGCAGTGACTGAGGTGTGTGTGACCAGGAGACTTAGGGGAGTGGGATGCAGTGACTGAGGTGTGTGTGACCAGGAGACTGAGGGGAGTGGGATGCAGTGACCGAGGTGTGTGTGACCAGGAGACTGAGGGGAGTGGGGTGCAGTGACTGAGGTGTGTGTGACCAGGAGACTGAGCGAAGTGTGATGCAGTGACTGAGGTGTGTGTGAGACCAGGAGAATGAGTGGAGTGGGATGCAGTGACTGAGGTGTGTCTGACCAGGAGACTGAGGGGAGTGGGATGCAATAACTGAGGTGTGTGTGACCAGGAGACTGAGGGGAGTGGGATGCAGTGATTGAGGTGTGTGTGACCAGGAAACTGAGGGGAGTGCGATGCAGTGACTGAGGTGTGTGTGACCAGGAGACTGAGGGGAGTGGGATGCAGTGACTGAGGTGTGTGTGCCCATGAGACTGAGAGGAGTGGGATGCAGTGACTGAGATGTGTATGACCAGGAGACTGAGGGGAGTGGGATGCAGTGACTGAGGTGTGTGTGACCAGGAGACTGAGGGGAGTGGGATGCAGTGACTGAGGTGTGTGTGACCAGGAGACTGAGGGGAGTGGGCTGCAGTGACTGAGGTATGTGTGACCAGGAGACTGAGGGGAGTGGGATGCAGTGACTGAGGTGTGTGTGACCAGGAGACTGAGTGGAGTGGGATGCAGTGACTGAGGTGTGTGTGACCAGGAGACTGAGGGGAGTGGGATGCAGGGACTGAGGTTTGTGTGACCAGGAGACTGAGGGGAGTGGGCTGCAGTGACTGAGGTGTGTGTGACAGGAGACTGAGGGGAGTGTGATGCAGTGACTGAGGAGTGTCTGACCAGATGACTGAGAGGAGTGTGATGCAGTGACTGAGGTGTGTCTGACCAGAAGACTGAGGGGAGTGGGCTGCAGTGACTGAGGTGTGTGTGACAGGAGACTGAGGGGAGTGTGATGCAGTGACTGAGGAGTGTCTGACCAGATGACTGAGAGGAGTGTGATGCAGTGACTGAGGTGTGTCTGACCAGAAGACTGAGGGGAGTGGGAAGCAGCGACTGAGGTGTGTGTGACCAGGAGACTGAGGGGAGTGGGATGAAGTGACTGAGGTGTGTGTGAACAGGGGACTGAGGGGAGTGGGATGCAGTGACTGAGGTGTGTGTGACCAGGAGACTGAGGGGAGTGTGATGCAGCGACTGAGGTGTTTGTGACCAGGAGACTGAGGGAAGTGGGATGCAGTGACTGAGGTGTGTATGACCAGAAGACTGAGGGGAGTGTGATGCAGCGACTGAGGTGTGTGTGACCAGGAGGCTGAGGGGAGTGTGATGCAGCGACTGAGGTGTTTGTGACCAGGAGACTGAGGGGAGTGTGATGCAGTGACTGAGGAGTGTCTGACCAGAAGACTGAGAGGAGTGTGATGCAGTGACTGAGGTGTGTCTGACCAGAAGACTGAGGGGAGTGCGATGCAGTGACTGAGGTGTATGTGACCAGGAGACTGAGGGGAGTGTGATGCAGTGACTGAGGTGTGTTTGACCAGGAGACTGAGGGGAGTGTGATGCAGTGACTGAGGTTAGTGTGATCAGGTGACTGAGGGGAGTGGGATGCAGTGACTGAGGTGTGTGTGACCAGGAGACTGAGGGGCGTGGGATGCAGTGACTGAGGTGTGTGTGACCAGGAGACTGAGGTTTGTGGGATGCAGTGACTGAGGTGTGTGTGACCAGGACATTGAGGGGTGTGGGATGCAGTGACTGAGGTGTGTGTGACCAGGAGACTGGGGGCAGTGGGATGCAGTGACTGAGGTGTGTGTGACCAGGAGACTGAGGGGAGTGGGATGCAGTGACTGAGGTGTGTGTGACCAGGAGACTTAGGGGAGTGGGATGCAGTGACTGAGGTGTGTGTGACCAGGAGACTGAGGGGAGTGGGATGCAGTGACTGAGGTGTGTGTGACCAGGGGACTGAGGTTTGTGGGATGCAGTGACTGAGGTGTGTGTGACCAGGACATTGAGGGGTGTGGGATGCAGTGACTGAGGTGTGTGTGACCAGGAGACTGGTGGCGGTGGGATGCAGTGACTGAGGTGTGTGTGACCAGGAGACTGAGGGGAGTGGGATGCAGTGACTGAGGTGTGTGTGACCAGGAGACTTAGGGGAGTGGGATGCAGTGACTGAGGTGTGTGTGACCAGGAGATTGAGGGGAGTGGGATGCAGTGACTGAGGTGTGTGTGACCAGGAGACTGAGGGGAGTGGGGTGCAGTGACTGAGGTGTGTCTGACCAGGAGACTGAGCGAAGTGTGATGCAGTGACTGAGGTGTGTGTGAGACCAGGAGACTGAGGGGAGTGGGATGCAGTGACTGAGGTGTGTCTGACCAGGAGACTGAGGGGAGTGGGATGCAATAACTAAGGTGTGTGTGACCAGGAGACTGAGGGGAGTGGGATGCAGTGATTGAGGTGTGTGTGACCAGGAAACTGAGGGGAGTGGGATGCAGTGACTGAGGTGTGTGTGACCAGGAGACTGAGGGGAGTGGGATGCAGTGACTGAGGTGTGTGTGACCATGAGACTGAGAGGAGTGGGATGCAGTGACTGAGATGTGTATGACCAGGAGACTGAGGGGAGTGGGATGCAGTGACTGAGGTGTGTGTGACCAGGAGACTGAGGGAAGTGGGATGCAGTGACTGAGGTGTGTGTGACCAGGAGACTGAGGGGAGTGGGATGCAGTGACTGAGGTGTGTGTGACCAGGAGACTGAGGGGAGTGGGCTGCAGTGACTGAGGTATGTGTGACCAGGAGACTGAGGGGAGTGGGATGCAGTGACTGAGGTGTGTGTGACCAGGAGACTGAGGGGAGTGTGATGCAGCGACTGAGGTGTGTGTGACCAGGAGACTGAGGGGAGTGGGATGCAGCGACTGAGGTGTGTGTGACCAGGAGACTGAGGGGAGTGGGATGCAGTGACTGAGGTGTGTGTGACCAGGAGACTGAGGGGAGTGGGATGCAGTGACTGAGTTGTGTGTGACCAGGAGACTGAGGGGAGTGTGATGCAGCGACTGAGGTGTTGTGACCAGGAGACTGAGGGAAGTGGGATGCAGTGACTGAGGTGTGTCTGACCAGAAGACTAAGGGGAGTGTGATGCAGCGACTGAGGTGTGTGTGACCAGGAGACTGAGGGGAGTGTGATGCAGCGACTGAGGTGTTTGTGACCTGGAGACTGAGGGGAGTGTGGTGCAGTGACTGAGGTGTGTCTGACCAGGAGACTGAGGGGATTGGGGTGCAGTGACTGGTGTGTGTGGGACCAGGAGGCTGAGGGGAGTGGGATGCAGTGACTGAGGTGTGTGTGACCAGGAGGCTGAGGGGAGTGTGATGCAGTGGCTGAGGTGTGTGTGAGCAGGAGACTGGGGGGAGTGGGATGCACTGACTGAGGTGTGTGTGACCAGGAGACTGAGAGGAGTGGGATGCAGTGACTGAGGTGTGTGTGACCAGTAGACTGAGGGGAGTGTGATGCAGCGACTGAGGTGTGTGTGACCAGGAGACTGAGGGGAGTGTGATGCAGCGACTGAGGTGTTTGTGACCTGGAGACTGAGGGGAGTGTGGTGCAGTGACTGAGGTGTGTCTGACCAGAAGACTGAGGGGGTGTGATGCAGTGACTGAGGTGTGTCTGACCAGAAGACTGAGGGGAGTGTGATGCAGTGACTGAGGTGTATGTGACCAGGAGACTGAGGGGAGTGTGATGCAGTGACTGAGGTGTGTCTGACCAGAAGACTGAGGGGATTGGGATGCAGCGACTGAGGTGTGTGTGACGAGGAGACTGAGGGGAGTAGGGTGCAGTGACTGAGGTGTGTGTGACCAGGAGACTGAGGGGATTGGGGTGCAGTGACTGGTGTGTGTGGGACCAGGAGGCTGAGGGGAGTGGGATGCAGTGACTGAGGTGTGTGTGACCAGGAGGCTGAGGGGAGTGTGATGCAGTGGCTGAGGTGTGTGTGAGCAGGAGACTGGGGGGAGTGGGATGCACTGACTGAGGTGTGTGTGACCAGGAGACTGAGAGGAGTGGGATGCAGTGACTGAGGTGTGTGTGACCAGGAGACTGAGGGGAGTGGGATGCAGTGACTGAGGTGTGTGTGACAAGGGGACTGAGGGGAGTGGGATGCAGTGACTGAGGTGTGTGTGACCAGGAGACTGAGGGGAGTGGGATGCAATGACTGAGGTGTGTGACCAGGAGACTGAGGGGAGTGGGATGCAGTGACTGAGGTGTGTGTGACCAGGAGACTGAGGGGAGTGGGATGCAGTGACTGAGGTGTGTGTGACCACGAGACTGATGGGAGTGGGATGCAGTGACTGAGTTGTGTGTGACCAGGAGTCTGAGGGGAGTGGGATGCAGTGACTGAGGTGTGTCTGACCAGGAGACGGAGGGGAGTGGGAAGCAGTGACTGAGGTCTGTGTGACCAGGAGACTGAGCGAGTGGGATGCAGTGACTGAGGTGTGTCTGACCAGGCGACGGAGGGGAGTGGGATGCAGTGACTGAGGTCTATGTGACCAGGAGACTGAGGCGAGTGGGATGCAGTGACTGAGGTGTGTGTGACCAGGAGACTGAGGGGAGTGGGCTGCAGTGACTGAGGTGTGTGTGACCAGGAGACTGAGGGGAGTGGGATGCAGTAACTGAGGTGTGTGTGACCAGGAGAGTGAGTGCAGTGGAATGCAGTGACTGAGGTGTGTGTGACCAGGAGACTGAGGGGAGTGGGATGCAGTGACTGAGGTGTGTGAGACCAGGAGACTGAGGGGAGTGGGATGCAGTGACTGAGGTGTGTGTGACCAGGAGACTGAGGGGAGTGGGATGCAGTGACTGAGGTGTGTGTGACCAGGAGACTGAGGGGAGTGGGGTGCAGTGGCTGAGGTTTGTGTGACCAGGAGACTGAGGGGAGTGGGATGCAGCGACTGAGGTGTGTGTGACCAGGAGACTAAGGGAATTGGCATGCATCGACTGAGGTTTGTGTGACCAGGAGACTGAGGGGATTGGGATGGAGTGACTGATGTGTGTCTGACCAGAAGACTGAGGGGAGTGGGATGCAGCGACTGAGGTGTGTGTGACGAGAAGACTGAGGGGAGTAGGGTGCAGTGACTGAGGTGTGTGTGACCAGGAGACTGAGGGGATTGGGGTGCAGTGACTGAGGTGTGTGGGACCAGGAGACTGAGGGGAGTGGGATGCAGTGACTGAGGTCTGTGTGACCAGGAGACTGAGGGGACTGGGATGCAGTGACTGAGGTGTGTGCGGCCAGGAGACTGAGGGGAGTGGGATGCAGTAACTGAGGTGTGTGTGACCAGGAGACTGAGGGGAGTGGGATGCAGTGACTGAGGTGTGTGTGACCAGGAAACTGAGATGAGTGGGATTCAGTGACTGAGGTGTGTGTGACCAGGAGACTGAGGGGAGTGGGGTGCAGTGACTGAGGTGTGTGTGACCAGGAGACTGAGGGGAATGGGATGCAGTGATTGAGGTGTGTGTGACCAGGAGACTGAGGGGAGTGGGATGCAGTGACTGAGGTGTGTGTGACCAGGAGACTGAGGGGAGTGGGATGCAGTGACTGAGATGTGTATGACCAGTAGACTGAGGGGAGTGGGATGCAGTGACTGAGGTGTGTGTGACCAGGAGACTGAGGGGAGTGTGATGCAGTGACTGAGGTGTGTGTGACCAGGAGACTGAGGGGAGTGGGATGCAGTCACTGACGTGTGTGTGACCAGGAGACTGAGGGGAGTGGGATGCAGTGACGGAGTTGTGTGTGACCAGGAGACTGAGGGGAGTGGGATGCAGTGACTGAGGTGTGTGTGACCAGGAGACTGAGGGGAGTGGGATGCAGTGACTGAGGTGTGTGTGACCAGGAGACTGAGGTGAGTGGGATGCAGTGACTGAGGTGTGTGTGACCAGGAGACTGAGGGGAGTGGGATGCAATCACTGAGGTGTGTGTGACCAGGAGACTAAGGGGAGTGGGATGCAGTGACTGAGGTGTGTGTGACCAGGAGACTGAGGGGAGTTGGATGCAGTGACTGAGGTTTGTGTGACCAGGAGTCTGAGGGGAGTGTGATGCAGCGACTGAGGTGTGTGTGACGAGGAGACTGAGGGGAGTGGGATGCAGCGACTGAGGTGTGTGTGACCAGGAGACTGAGGGGAGTGGGATGCAGTGACTGAGGTGTGTGTGACCAGGAGACGGAGGGGAGTGGGATGCAGTGACTGAGGTGTGTGTGACCAGGAGACTGAGGGGACTGGGATGCAGTGACTGAGGTGTGTGTGACCAGGAGACTGAGGGGAGTGGGATGCAGTGACTGAGGTGTTTGTGACCAGGAGACTGAGGGGAGTGGGATGCAGTGACTGAGGTGTGAGTGACCAGGAGACTGAGGGCAGTGGGATGCAGTGACTGAGGTGTGTGTGACCAGGAGTCTGAGGGGAGTGGGATGCAGTGACTGAGGTGTGTGAGACCAGGAGACTGAGGGGAGTGGGATGCAGTGACTGAGGTGTGTGTGACCAGGTGACTGAGGGGAGTGGGATGCAGTGACTGAGGTGTGTGTGACCAGGAGACTGAGGGGAGTGGGATGCAGTAACTGAGGTGTGTGTGACCAGGAGACTGAGGGGAGTGGGATGCAGTAACTGAGGTGTGTGTGACCAGGAGACTGAGGGGAGTGGGATGCAGTGGCTGAGGTGTGTGTGACCAGGAAACTGAGGGGAGTGGGATGCAGTGACTGAGCTGTGTGTGACCAGGAGACTGAGGGGAGTGGGGTGCAGTGACTGAGGTGTGTGTGACCAGGAGACTGAGGGGAATGGGATGCAGTGATTGAGGTGTGTGTGACCAGGAGACTGAGGGGAGTGGGATGCAGTGACTGAGGTGTGTGTGACCATGAGACTGAGGGGAGTGGGATGCAGTGACTGAGATGTGTATGACCAGGAGACTGAGGGGAGTGGGATGCAGTGACTGAGGTGTATGTGACCAGGAGATTGATGGGAGTGTGATGCAGTGACTGAGGTGTGTGTGACCAGGAGACTGAGGGGAGTGGGATGCAGCAACTGAGGTGTGTGTGACCAGGAGACTGAGGGGAGTGGGATGCAGTGACTGAGGTGTGTGTGACCAGGAGACTGAGGGGAGTGGGATGCAGTGACTGAGGTGTGTGTGACCAGTAGACTGAGGGGAGTGGGATGCAGTGACAGAGGTGTGTGTGACCAGGAGACTGAGGGGAGTGGGATGCAGTGACTGAGGTGTGTGTGACCAGGAGACTGAGGGGAGTGGGATGCAGTCACTGAGGTGTGTGTGAAAAGGAGACTGAGGGGAGTGGGATGCAGTGACTGAGGTGTGTGTGACCAGGAGACTGAGGGGAGTGGGATGCAGTGACTGAGGTTTGTGTGACCAGGAGTCTGAGGGGAGTTTGATGCAGCGACTGAGGTGTGTGTGACCAGGAGACTGAGGGGAGTAGGATGCAGTGACTGAGGTGTGTGTGACCAGGAGACTGAAGTGAGTGGGATGCAGTGACTGAGGTGTGTGTGACCAGGAGACTGAGGGGAGTGGAATGCAGTGACTGAGGTGTGTGTGACCAGGAGACGGAGGGGAGTGGGATGCAGTGACTGAGGTGTGTGTGACCAGGAGACAGAGGGGAGTGCGATGCAGTGACTGAGGTGTGTGTGACCAGGAGACTGAGGGGAGTGGGATGCAGTGACTGAGGTTTGTGTGACCAGGAGACTGAGGGGAGTGGGATGCAGTGACTGAGGTGTGTGTGACCAGGAGACTGAGGGCAGTGGGATGCAGTGACTGAGGTGTGTGTGACCAGGAGTCTGAGGGGAGTGGGATGCAGTGACTGAGGTGTGTGAGACCAGGAGACTGAGGGGAGTGGGATGCAGTGACTGAGGTGTGTGTGACCAGGAGACTGAGGGGAGTGGGATGCAGTGACTGAGGTGTGTGTGACCAGGAGACTGAGGGGAGTGGGATGCAATCACTGTGGTGTGTGTGACCAGGAGACTAAGGGGAGTGGGATGCAGTGACTGAGGTGTGTGTGACCAGGAGACTGAGGGGAGTTGGATGCAGTGACTGAGGTTTGTGTGACCAGGAGTCTGAGGGGAGTGTGATGCAGCGACTGAGGTGTGTGTGACGAGGAGACTGAGGGGAGTGGGATGCAGCGACTGAGGTGTGTGTGACCAGGAGACTGAGGGGAGTGGGATGCAGTGACTGAGGTGTGTGTGACCAGGAGACGGAGGGGAGTGGGATGCAGTGACTGAGGTGTGTGTGACCAGGAGACTGAGGGGAGTGGGATGCAGTGACTGAGGTGTTTGTGACCAGGAGACTGAGGGGAGTGGGATGCAGTGACTGAGGTGTGTGTGACCAGGAGACTGAGGGCAGTGGGATGCAGTGACTGTGGTGTGTGTGACCAGGAGTCTGAGGGGAGTGGGATGCAGTGACTGAGGTGTGTGAGACCAGGAGACTGAGGGGAGTGGGATGCAGTGATTGAGGTGTGTGTGACCAGGTGAGTGAGGGGAGTGGGATGCAGTGACTGAGGTGTGTGTGACCAGGAGACTGAGGGGAGTGGGATGCAGTAACTGAGGTGTGTGTGACCAGGAGACTGAGGGGAGTGGGATGCAGTAACTGAGGTGTGTGTGACCAGGAGACTGAGGGGAGTGGGATGCAGTGACTGAGGTGTGTGTGACCAGGAAACTGAGGGGAGTGGGATGCAGTGACTGAGCTGTGTGTGACCAGGAGACTGAGGGGAGTGGGGTGCAGTGACTGAGGTGTGTGTGACCAGGAGACTGAGGGGAATGGGATGCAGTGATTGAGGTGTGTGTGACCAGGAGACTGAGGGGAGTGGGATGCAGTGACTGAGGTGTGTGTGACCATGAGACTGAGGGGAGTGGGATGCAGTGACTGAGATGTGTATGACCAGGAGACTGAGGGGAGTGGGATGCAGTGACTGCGGTGTATGTGACCAGGAGACTGAGGGGAGTGTGATGCAGTGACTGAGGTGTGTGTGACCAGGAGACTGAGGGGAGTGGGATGCAGCAACTGAGGTGTGTGTGACCAGGAGACTGAGGGGAGTGGGATGCAGTGACTGAGGTGTGTGTGACCAGGAGACTGAGGGGAGTGGGATGCAGTGACTGAGGTGTGTGTGACCAGGAGACTGAGGGGAGTGGGATGCAGTGACAGAGGTGTGTGTGACCAGGAGACTGAGGGGAGTGGGATGCAGTGACTGAGGTGTGTGTGACCAGGAGACTGAGGGGAGTGGGATGCAGTCACTGAGGTGTGTGTGAAAAGGAGACTGAGGGGAGTGGGATGCAGTGACTGAGGTGTGTGTGACCAGGAGACTGAGGGGAGTGGGATGCAGTGACTGAGGTTTGTGTGACCAGGAGTCTGAGGGGAGTTTGATGCAGCGACTGAGGTATGTGTGACCAGGAGACTGAGTGGAGTAGGATGCAGTGACTGAGGTGTGTGTGACCAGGAGACTGAAGTGAGTGGGATGCAGTGACTGAGGTGTGTGTGACCAGGAGACTGAGGGGAGTGGGATGCAGTGACTGAGGTGTGTGTGACCAGGAGACGGAGGGGAGTGGGATGCAGTGACTGAGGTGTGTGTGACCAGGAGACAGAGGGGAGTGCGATGCAGTGACTGAGGTGTGTGTGACCAGGAGACTGAGGGGAGTGGGATGCAGTGACTGAGGTGTGTGTGACCAGGAGACTGAGGGGAGTGGGATGCAGTGACTGAGGTGTGTGTGACCAGGAGACTGAGTGCAGTGGGATGCAGTGACTGCGGTGTGTGTGACCAGGAGTCTGAGGGGAGTGGGATGCAGTGACTGAGGTGTGTGAGACCAGGAGACTGAGGGGAATGGGATGCAGTGACTGAGGTGTGTGTGACCAGGAGACTGAGGGGAGTGGGATGCAGTGACTGATGTGTGTGTGACCAGTAGACTGAGGGGAGTGGGATGCAGTGACTGAGGTGTGTGTGACCAGGAGACTGAGGGGAGTGGGATGCAGTGACTGAGGTGTGTGTGACCAGGAGACTGAGGGGAGGGGGATGCAGTAATTGAGGTGTGTGTGACCAGGAGACTGAGGGGAGTGGGATGCAGTGACTGAGATTTGTGTGACCAGGAAGCTGAGGGGAGTGGGATGCAGTGACTGAGGTGTGTGTGACCAGGAGACTGAGGGGAGTGTGATGCAGTGACTGAGGTGTGTCTGACCAGAAGACTGAGGGGAGTGGGATGCAGCAACTGAGGTGTGTGTGACGAGGAGACTGAGGGGAGTAGGGTGCAGTGACTGAGGTGTGTGTGACCAGGAGACTGAGGGGATTGGGGTGCAGTGACTGCGGTGTGTGGGACCAGGAGACTGAGGGGAGTGGGATGCAGTGACTGAGGTGTGTGTGACCAGGAGACTGAGGGGAGTGGGATGCAGTGACTGAGGTGTGTGTGACCAGGAGACTGAGGGGAGTGGGATGCAGGAAATGAGGTGTGTGTGACCAGGAGACTGAGGGGAGTGGGATGCAGTGACTGAGGTGTGTGTGACCAGGAAACTGAGGGGTGTGGGATGCAGTGACTGAGGTGTGTGTAACCAGGAGACTGAGGGGAGTGGGGTGCAGTGACTGAGGTTTGTGTGACCAGGAGACTGAGGGGAGTGGGATGCAGTGACTGAGGTGTGTGTGACCAGGAGACTGAGGGGAGTGGGATGCAGTGACTGAGTTGTGTGTGACCATGAGACTGAGGGGAGTGGGATGCAGTGACTGAGATGTGTATGACCAGGAGACTGAGGGGAGTGGGATGCAGTGACTGAGGTGTGTGAGACCAGGAGACTGAGGGGAGTGGGATGCAGTGACTGAGGTGTGTGTGACCAGGAGACTGAGGGGAGTGGGATGCAGTGACTGAGGTTTGTGTGACCAGGAGACTGAGGGGAGTGGGCTGCAGTGACTGAGATGTGTGTGACCAGGAGCCTGAGGGGAGTGGGATGCAGTGACTGAGGTGTGTGTGACCAGGAGACTGAGGGGAGTGTGATGCAACGACTGAGGTGTGTGTGACCTGGAGACTGAGGGGAGTGGGAAGCAGCGACTGAGGTGTGTGTGATCAGGAGACTGAGGGGAGTGGGATGAAGTGACTGAGGTGTGTGTGACCAGGGGACTGAGGGGAGTGGGATGCAGTGACTGAGGTGTGTGTGACCAGGAGACTGAGGGGAGTGTGATGCAGCGACTGAGGTGTTTGTGACCAGGAGACTGAGGGGAGTGTGATGCAGCGACTGAGGTGTTTGTGACCAGGAGACTGAGGGAAGTGGGATGCAGTGACTGAGGTGTGTGTGACCAGGAGACTGAGGGGAGTGTGATGCAGCGACTGAGGTGTTTGTGATCAGGAGACTGAGGGGAGTGGGATGCAGTGACTGAGGTGTGTGTGACAAGGAGACTGAGGGGGGTGGGATGCAGTGACTGAGGTGTGTGTGACCAGGAGACTGAGGGGAGTGGGATGCAGTGACAGAGGTGTGTGTGACCAGGAGACTGAGGGGAGTGGGATGCAGTGACTGAGGTGTGTGTGACCAGGAGACTGAGGGGAGTGGGATGCAGTCAATGAGGTGTGTGTGAAAAGGAGACTGAGGGGAGTGGGATGCAGTGACTGAGGTGTGTGTGACCAGGAGACTGAGGGGAGTGGGATGCAGTGACTGAGGTTTGTGTGACCAGGAGTCTGAGGGGAGTTTGATGCAGCGACTGACGTGTGTGTGACCAGGAGACTGAGGGGAGTGGGATGCAGTGACTGGGGTGTGTGTGACCAGGAGACTGAAGTGAGTGGGATGCAGTGACTGAGGTGGGTGTGACCAGGAGACTGAGGGGAGTGGGCTGCAGTGACTGAGGTGTGTGTGACCAGGAGACGGAGGGGAGTGGGATGCAGTGACTGAGGTGTGTGTGACCAGGAGACTGAGGGGAGTGCGATGCAGTGACTGAGGTGTGTGTGACCAGGAGACTGAGGGGAGTGGGATGCAGTGACTGAGGTGTGTGTGACCAGGAGCCTGAGGGGAGTGGGATGCAGTGACTGAGGTGTGTGTGACCAGGAGACTGAGGGCAGTGGGATGCAGTGACTGAGGTGTGTGAGACCAGGAGACTGAGGGAAGTGGGATGCAGTGACTGAGGTGTGTGTGACCAGGAGACTGAGGGGAGTGGGATGCAGTGACTGAGGTGTGTGTGACCAGGAGACTGAGGGGAGGGGGATGCAGTAATTGAGGTGTGTGTGACCAGGAGACTGAGGGGAGTGGGATGCAGTGATTGAGGTGTGTGTGACCAGGAGACTGAGGGGAGTGGGATGCAGTGACTGAGGTGTGTGTGACCATGAGACTGAGGGGAGTGGGATGCAGTGACTGAGATGTGTATGACCAGGAGACTGAGGGGAGTGGGATGCAGTGACTGCGGTGTATGTGACCAGGAGACTGAGGGGAGTGTGATGCAGTGACTGAGGTGTGTGTGACCAGGAGACTGAGGGGAGTGGGATGCAGCAACTGAGGTGTGTGTGACCAGGAGACTGAGGGGAGTGGGATGCAGTGACTGAGGTGTGTGTGACCAGGAGACTGAGGGGAGTGTGATGCAGCGACTGAGGTGTTTGTGACCAGGAGACTGAGGGGAGTGTGATGCAGCGACTGAGGTGTTTGTGACCAGGAGACTGAGGGAAGTGGGATGCAGTGACTGAGGTGTGTGTGACCAGGAGACTGAGGGGAGTGTGATGCAGCGACTGAGGTGTTTGTGATCAGGAGACTGAGGGGAGTGGGATGCAGTGACTGAGGTGTGTGTGACAAGGAGACTGAGGGGGGTGGGATGCAGTGACTGAGGTGTGTGTGACCAGGAGACTGAGGGGAGTGGGATGCAGTGACAGAGGTGTGTGTGACCAGGAGACTGAGGGGAGTGGGATGCAGTGACTGAGGTGTGTGTGACCAGGAGACTGAGGGGAGTGGGATGCAGTCACTGAGGTGTGTGTGAAAAGGAGACTGAGGGGAGTGGGATGCAGTGACTGAGGTGTGTGTGACCAGGAGACTGAGGGGAGTGGGATGCAGTGACTGAGGTTTGTGTGACCAGGAGTCTGAGGGGAGTTTGATGCAGCGACTGACGTGTGTGTGACCAGGAGACTGAGGGGAGTGGGATGCAGTGACTGGGGTGTGTGTGACCAGGAGACTGAAGTGAGTGGGATGCAGTGACTGAGGTGGGTGTGACCAGGAGACTGAGAGGAGTGGGCTGCAGTGACTGAGGTGTGTGTGAACAGGAGACGGAGGGGAGTGGGATGCAGTGACTGAGGTGTGTGTGACCAGGAGACTGAGGGGAGTGCGATGCAGTGACTGAGGTGTGTGTGACCAGGAGACTGAGGGGAGTGGGATGCAGTGACTGAGGTGTGTGTGACCAGGAGACTGAGGGGAGTGGGATGCAGTGACTGAGGTGTGTGTGACCAGGAGACTGAGGGCAGTGGGATGCAGTGACTGAGGTGTGTGAGACCAGGAGACTGAGGGAAGTGGGATGCAGTGACTGAGGTGTGTGTGACCAGGAGACTGAGGGGAGTGGGATGCAGTGACTGAGGTGTGTGTGACCAGGAGACTGAGGGGAGGGGGATGCAGTAATTGAGGTGTGTGTGACCAGGAGACTGAGGGGAGTGGGATGCAGTGACTGAGATTTGTGTGACCAGGAAGCTGAGGGGAGTGGGATGCAGTGACTGAGGTGTGTGTGACCAGGAGACTGAGGGGAATGGGATGCAGTGATTGAGGTGTGTGTGACCAGGAGACTGAGGGGAGTGGGATGCAGTGACTGAGGTGTGTGTGACCATGAGACTGAGGGGAGTGGGATGCAGTGACTGAGATGTGTATGACCAGGAGACTGAGGGGAGTGGGATGCAGTGACTGCGGTGTATGTGACCAGGAGACTGAGGGGAGTGTGATGCAGTGACTGAGGTGTGTGTGACCAGGAGACTGAGGGGAGTGGGATGCAGCAACTGAGGTGTGTGTGACCAGGAGACTGAGGGGAGTGGGATGCAGTGACTGAGGTGTGTGTGACCAGGAGACTGAGGGGAGTGGGATGCAGTGACAGAGGTGTGTGTGACCAGGAGACTGAGGGGAGTGGGATGCAGTGACTGAGGTGTGTGTGACCAGGAGACTGAGGGGAGTGGGATGCAGTCACTGAGGTGTGTATGAAAAGGAGACTGAGGGGAGTGGGATGCAGTGACTGAGGTGTGTGTGACCAGGAGACTGAGGGGAGTGGGATGCAGTGACTGAGGTTTGTGTGACCAGGAGTCTGAGGGGAGTTTGATGCAGCGACTGAGGTATGTGTGACCAGGAGACTGAGGGGAGTAGGATGCAGTGACTGAGGTGTGTGTGACCAGGAGACTGAAGTGAGTGGGATGCAGTGACTGAGGTGTGTGTGACCAGGAGACTGAGGGGAGTGGGATGCAGTGACTGAGGTGTGTGTGACCAGGAGACGGAGGGGAGTGGGATGCAGTGACTGAGGTGTGTGTGACCAGGAGACAGAGGGGAGTGCGATGCAGTGACTGAGGTGTGTGTGACCAGGAGACTGAGGGGAGTGGGATGCCGTGACTGAGGTGTGTGTGACCAGGAGACTGAGGGGAGTGGGATGCAGTGACTGAGGTGTGTGTGACCAGGAGACTGAGGGCAGTGGGATGCAGTGACTGAGGTGTGTGTGACCAGGAGTCTGAGGGGAGTGGGATGCAGTGACTGAGGTGTGTGAGACCAGGAGACTGAGGGGAATGGGATGCAGTGACTGAGGTGTGTGTGACCAGGAGACTGAGGGGAGTGGGATGCAGTGACTGATGTGTTTGTGAGCAGGAGACTGAGGGGAGTGGGATGCAGTGACTGTGGTGTCTGTGACCAGGAGACTGAGGGGAGTGGGGTGCAGTGACTGAGGTGTGTGTGACTAGGAGACTGAGGGGAGTGGGATGCAGTGACTGAGGTGTGTGTGACCAGGAGACTGAGGGGAGTGGGATGCAGTGACTGAGGTGTGTGTGACCAGGAGACTGAGGGGAGTGGGATGCAGTGACTGAGATTTGTGTGACCAGGAAGCTGAGGGGAGTGGGATGCAGTGACTGAGGTGTGTGTGACCAGGAGACTGAGGGGAGTGTGATGCAGTGACTGAGGTGTGTCTGACCAGAAGACTGAGGGGAGTGGGATGCAGCAACTGAGGTGTGTGTGACGAGGAGACTGAGGGGAGTAGGGTGCAGTGACTGAGGTGTGTGTGACCAGGAGACTGAGGGGATTGGGGTGCAGTGACTGAGGTGTGTGGGACCAGGAGACTGAGGGGAGTAGGATGCAGTGACTGAGGTGTGTGTGACCAGCAGACTGAGGGGAGTGGGATGCAGTGACTGAGGTGTGTGTGACCAGGAGACTGAGGGGAGTGGGATGCAGGAAATGAGGTGTGTGTGACCAGGAGACTGAGGGGAGTGGGATGCAGTGACTGAGGTGTGTGTGACCAGGAAACTGAGGGGTGTGGGATGCAGTGACTGAGGTGTGTGTAACCGGGAGACTGAGGGGAGTGGGGTGCAGTGACTGAGGTTTGTGTGACCAGGAGACTGAGGGGAGTGGGATGCAGTGACTGAGGTGTGTGTGACCAGGAGACTGAGGGGAGTGGGATGCAGTGACTGAGTTGTGTGTGACCATGAGACTGAGGGGAGTGGGATGCAGTGACTGAGATGTGTATGACCAGGAGACTGAGGGGAGTGGGATGCAGTGACTGAGGTGTGTGAGACCAGGAGACTGAGGGGAGTGGGATGCAGTGACTGAGGTGTGTGTGACCAGGAGACTGAGGGGAGTGGGATGCAGTGACTGAGGTTTGTGTGACCAGGAGACTGAGGGGAGTGGGCTGCAGTGACTGAGATGTGTGTGACCAGGAGCCTGAGGGGAGTGGGTTGCAGTGACTGAGGTGTGTGTGACCAGGAGACTGAGGGGAGTGTGATGCAACGACTGAGGTGTGTGTGACCTGGAGACTGAGGGGAGTGGGAAGCAGCGACTGAGGTGTGTGTGATCAGGAGACTGAGGGGAGTGGGATGAAGTGACTGAGGTGTGTGTGACCAGGGGACTGAGGGGAGTGGGATGCAGTGACTGAGGTGTGTGTGACCAGGAGACTGAGGGGAGTGTGATGCAGCGACTGAGGTGTTTGTGACCAGGAGACTGAGGGGAGTGTGATGCAGCGACTGAGGTGTTTGTGACCAGGAGACTGAGGGAAGTGGGATGCAGTGACTGAGGTGTGTGTGACCAGGAGACTGAGGGGAGTGTGATGCAGCGACTGAGGTGTTTGTGACCAGGAGACTGAGGGGAGTGGGATGCAGTGACTGAGGTGTGTGTGACAAGGAGACTGAGGGGGGTGGGATGCAGTGACTGAGGTGTGTGTGACCAGGAGACTGAGGGGAGTGGGATGCAGTGACAGAGGTGTGTGTGACCAGGAGACTGAGGGGAGTGGGATGCAGTGACTGAGGTGTGTGTGACCAGGAGACTGAGGGGAGTGGGATGCAGTCACTGAGGTGTGTGTGAAAAGGAGACTGAGGGGAGTGGGATGCAGTGACTGAGGTGTGTGTGACCAGGAGACTGAGGGGAGTGGGATGCAGTGACTGAGGTTTGTGTGACCAGGAGTCTGAGGGGAGTTTGATGCAGCGACTGACGTGTGTGTGACCAGGAGACTGAGGGGAGTGGGATGCAGTGACTGGGGTGTGTGTGACCAGGAGACTGAAGTGAGTGGGATGCAGTGACTGAGGTGGGTGTGACCAGGAGACTGAGGGGAGTGGGCTGCAGTGACTGAGGTGTGTGTGACCAGGAGACGGAGGGGAGTGGGATGCAGTGACTGAGGTGTGTGTGACCAGGAGACTGAGGGGAGTGCGATGCAGTGACTGAGGTGTGTGTGACCAGGAGACTGAGGGGAGTGGGATGCAGTGACTGAGGTGTGTGTGACCAGGAGACTGAGGGGAGTGGGATGCAGTGACTGAGGTGTGTGTGACCAGGAGACTGAGGGCAGTGGGATGCAGTGACTGAGGTGTGTGAGACCAGGAGACTGAGGGAAGTGGGATGCAGTGACTGAGGTGTGTGTGACCAGGAGACTGAGGGGAGTGGGATGCAGTGACTGAGGTGTGTGTGACCAGGAGACTGAGGGGAGGGGGATGCAGTAATTGAGGTGTGTGTGACCAGGAGACTGAGGGGAGTGGGATGCAGTGACTGAGATTTGTGTGACCAGGAAGCTGAGGGGAGTGGGATGCAGTGACTGAGGTGTGTGTGAACAGGAGACTGAGGGGAGTATGATGCAGTGACTGAGGTGTGTCTGACCAGAAGACTGAGGGGAGTGGGATGCAGCGACTGAGGTGTGTGTGACGAGGAGACTGAGGGGAGTAGGGTGCAGTGACTGAGGTGTGTGTGACCAGGAGACTGAGGGGATTGGGGTGCAGGGACTGAGGTGTGTGGGACCAGGAGACTGAGGGGAGTGGGATGCAGTGACTGAGGTGTGTGTGACCAGGAGACTGAGGGGAGTGGGATGCAGTGACTGAGGTGTGTGTGACCAGGAGACTGAGGGGAGTGGGATGCAGTAAATGAGGTGTGTGTGACCAGGAGACTGAGGGGAGTGGGATGCAGTGACTGAGGTGTGTGTGACCAGGAAACTGAGGGGAGTGGGATGCAGTGACTGAGGTGTGTGTAACCAGGAGACTGAGGGGAGTGGGGTGCAGTGACTGAGGTGTGTGTGACCAGGAGACTGAGGGGAGTGGGATGCAGTGACTGAGGTGTGTGTGACTAGGAGACTGAGGGGAGTGGGATGCAGTGACTGAAGTTTGTGTGACCAGGAGACTGAGGGGAGTGGGCTGCAGTGACTGAGGTGTGTGTGACCAGGAGCCTGAGGGGAGTGGGATGCAGTGACTGAGGTGTGTGTGACCAGGAGATTGAGGGGAGTGTGATGCAACGACTGAGGTGTGTGTGACCAGGAGACTGAGGGGAGTGGGAAGCAGCGACTGAGGTGTGTGTGACCAGGAGACTGAGGGGGGTGGGATGAAGTGACTGAGGTGTGTGTGACCAGGGGACTGAGGGGAGTGGGATGCAGTGACTGAGGTGTGTGTGACCAGGAGACTGAGGGGAGTGTGATGCAGCGACTGAGGTGTTTGTGACCATGAGAGTGAGGGAAGTGGGATGCAGTGACTGAGGTGTGTATGACCAGAAGACGGAGGGGAGTGCGATGCAGCGACTGAGGTGTGTGTGACCAGGAGACTGAGGGGAGTGTGATGCAGCGACTGAGGTGTTTGTGACCAGGAGACTGAGGGGAGTGTGATGCAGTGACTGAGGTGTGTCTGACCAGAAGACTGAGAGGAGTGTGATGCAGTGACTGAGGTGTGTCTGACCAGAAGACTGAGGGGAGTGTGATGCATTGACTGAGGTGTATGTGACCAGGAGACTGAGGGGAGTGTGATGCAGTGACTGAGGTGTGTGTGACCAGAAGACTGAGGGGAGTGGGATGCAGCGACTGAGGTGAGTGTGGCGAGGAGACTGAGGGGAGTAGGGTGCAGTGACTGAGGTGTGTGTGACCAGGAGACTGAGGGGATTGGGGTGCAGTGATTGATGTGTGTGGGACCAGGAGGCTGAGGGGAGTGGGATGCAGTGACTGAGGTGTGTGTGACCAGGAGGCTGAGGGGAGTGGGATGCAGTGACTGAGTTGTGTGTGACCAGGAGACTGGGGGGAGTGGGATGCACTGACTGAGGTGTCTGTGACCAGGAGACTGAGAGGAGTGGGATGCAGTGACTGAGGTGTTTGTGACCGGAGACTGTGGGGAGTGGGATGCAGAGACTGAGGTGTGTGTCACCAGGGGACTGAGGGGAGTGGGATGCAGTGACTGAGGTGTGTGTGACCAGGAGACTGAAAGGAGTGGGACGCAGTGAATGAGGAGTGTGTGACCAGGAGACTGAGGGGAGTGGGATGCAGTGCCTGAGGTGTGTGTGACCAGGAGACTGAGGGGAGTGGGATGCAGTGACTGAGGTGTGTGTGACCAGGAGACTGAGAGGAGTGGGATGCAGTGACTGAGGTGTGTGTGACCAGGAGACTGAGAGGAGTGGGATGCAGTGACTGAGGTGTGTGTGACCAGGAGACTGAGAGGAGTGGGATGCAGTGACTGAGGTGTGTGTGACCAGGAGACTGAGGGGAGTGGGATGCAGTGACTGAGCTGTGTGTGACCAGGAGACTGAGGGGAGTGGGATGCAGTGACTGAGGTGTGTGTGACCAGGAGACTGAGGGGAGTGGGATGCAGTGACTGAGGTGTGTGTGACCAGGAGACTGATGGGAGTGGGATGCAGTGACTGAGGTGTGTGTGACCAGGAGACTGAGGGGAGTGGGATGCAGTGACTGAGGTGTGTGTGACCAGGAGACTGAGGGGAGTGGGATGCAGTAACTGAGGTGTGTGTGACCAGGAGACTGAGTGCAGTGGAATGCAGTGACTGAGGTGTGTGTGACCAGGAGACTGAGGGGAGTGGGATGCAGTGACTGAGGTGTGTGAGACCAGGAGACTGAGGGGAGTGGGATGCAGTGATTGAGGTGTTTGTGACCACGAGATTGAGGGGAGTGGGATGCAGTGACTGAGGTGTGTGTGACCAGGAGACTGAGGGGAGTGGGATGCAGTGGCTGAGGTGTGTGTGACCAGGAGACTGAGGGGAGTGGGATGCAGTGACTGAGGTGTGTGTGACGAGGAATCTGAGGGGAGTGGGATGCAGTGACTGAAGTGTGTGTGACCAGGAGACTGAGGGGAGTGGGATGCAGTGACTGAGGTGTGTGTGACCAGGAGACTGAGGGGAGTGGGATGCAGTGACTGAGGTTTGTGTGACCAGGAGACTGAGGGGAGTGGGATGCAGTGGCTGAGGTGTGTGTGACCAGGAGACTGAGGGGAGTGGGATGCAGTGACTGAGGTGTGTGTGACCAGGAGACTGAGGGGAGGGGGATGCAGTGACTGAGGTGTGTGTGACCAGGAGACTGAGGGGAGTGGGATGCAGTGACTGAGAATTGTGTGACCAGGAAGCTGAGGGGAGTGGGATGCATTGAATGAGGTGTGTGTGAGCAGGAGACTGAGGGGAGTGGGATGCAGTGACTAAGGTGTGTGTGACCAGGAGACTGAGGGGAGTGGGATGCAGTGACTGAGGTGTGTGTGACCAGGAGACTGAGGGGAGTGGGCTGCAGTGACTGAGGTGTGTGTGACCAGGAGATTGAGGGGAGTGGGATCCAGTGACTGACTTGTGTGTGACCAGGAGACTGAGGGGAGTGAGATGCAGCGACTGAGGTGTGTGTGACCAGGAGACTGAGGGGAGTGGGATGCATCGAATGAGGTTTGTGTGACCAGGAGACTGAGGGGAATGGGATGGAGTGACTGATGTGTGTCTGACCAGAAGACTGAGGGGAGTGGGATGCAGCGACTGAGGTGTGTGTGACGAGGAGACTGAGGGGAGTAGGGTGCAGTGACTGAGGTGTGTGTGACCAGGAGACTGAGGGGATTGGGGTGCAGTGACTGAGGTGTGTGGGACCAGGAGACTGAGGGGAGTGGGATGCAGTGACTGAGGTCTGTGTGACCAGGAGACTGAGGGGACTGGGATGCAGTGACTGAGGTGTGTGTGACCATGAGACTGAGGGGAGTGGGATGCAGTGACTGAGATGTGTGTGACCTGGAGACTGAGGGGAGTGGGAAGCAGCGACTGAGGTGTGTGTGATCAGGAGACTGAGGGGAGTGGGATGAAGTGACTGAGGTGTGTGTGACCAGGGGACTGAGGGGAGTGGGATGCAGTGACTGAGGTGTGTGTGACCAGGAGACTGAGGGGAGTGTGATGCAGCGACTGAGGTGTTTGTGACCAGGAGACTGAGGGGAGTGTGATGCTGCGACTGAGGTGTTTGTGACCAGGAGCCTGAGGGGAGTGGGATGCAGTGACTGAGGTGTGTGTGACCAGGAGATTGAGGGGAGTGTGATGCAACGACTGAGGTGTGTGTGACCAGGAGACTGAGGGGAGTGGGAAGCAGCGACTGAGGTGTGTGTGACCAGGAGACTGAGGGGAGTGGGATGCAGTGACTGAGGTGTGTGTGACCAGGAAACTGAGGGGAGTGGGATGCAGTGACTGAGGTGTGTGTAACCAGGAGACTGAGGGGAGTGGGGTGCAGTGACTGAGGTGTGTGTGACCAGGAGACTGAGGGGAGTGGGATGCAGTGACTGAGGTGTGTGTGACTAGGAGACTGAGGGGAGTGGGATGCAGTGACTGAAGTTTGTGTGACCAGGAGACTGAGGGGAGTGGGCTGCAGTGACTGAGGTGTGTGTGACCAGGAGCCTGAGGGGAGTGGGATGCAGTGACTGAGGTGTGTGTGACCAGGAGATTGAGGGGAGTGTGATGCAACGACTGAGGTGTGTGTGACCAGGAGACTGAGGGGAGTGGGAAGCAGCGACTGAGGTGTGTGTGACCAGGAGACTGAGGGGGGTGGGATGAAGTGACTGAGGTGTGTGTGACCAGGGGACTGAGGGGAGTGGGATGCAGTGACTGAGGTGTGTGTGACCAGGAGACTGAGGGGAGTGTGATGCAGCGACTGAGGTGTTTGTGACCATGAGAGTGAGGGAAGTGGGATGCAGTGACTGAGGTGTGTATGACCAGAAGACGGAGGGGAGTGCGATGCAGCGACTGAGGTGTGTGTGACCAGGAGACTGAGGGGAGTGTGATGCAGCGACTGAGGTGTTTGTGACCAGGAGACTGAGGGGAGTGTGATGCAGTGACTGAGGTGTGTCTGACCAGAAGACTGAGAGGAGTGTGATGCAGTGACTGAGGTGTGTCTGACCAGAAGACTGAGGGGAGTGTGATGCATTGACTGAGGTGTATGTGACCAGGAGACTGAGGGGAGTGTGATGCAGTGACTGAGGTGTGTGTGACCAGAAGACTGAGGGGAGTGGGATGCAGCGACTGAGGTGAGTGTGGCGAGGAGACTGAGGGGAGTAGGGTGCAGTGACTGAGGTGTGTGTGACCAGGAGACTGAGGGGATTGGGGTGCAGTGACTGATGTGTGTGGGACCAGGAGGCTGAGGGGAGTGGGATGCAGTGACTGAGGTGTGTGTGACCAGGAGGCTGAGGGGAGTGGGATGCAGTGACTGAGTTGTGTGTGACCAGGAGACTGGGGGGAGTGGGATGCACTGACTGAGGTGTCTGTGACCAGGAGACTGAGAGGAGTGGGATGCAGTGACTGAGGTGTTTGTGACCGGAGACTGTGGGGAGTGGGATGCAGAGACTGAGGTGTGTGTCACCAGGGGACTGAGGGGAGTGGGATGCAGTGACTGAGGTGTGTGTGACCAGGAGACTGAAAGGAGTGGGACGCAGTGAATGAGGAGTGTGTGACCAGGAGACTGAGGGGAGTGGGATGCAGTGCCTGAGGTGTGTGTGACCAGGAGACTGAGGGGAGTGGGATGCAGTGACTGAGGTGTGTGTGACCAGGAGACTGAGAGGAGTGGGATGCAGTGACTGAGGTGTGTGTGACCAGGAGACTGAGAGGAGTGGGATGCAGTGACTGAGGTGTGTGTGACCAGGAGACTGAGAGGAGTGGGATGCAGTGACTGAGGTGTGTGTGACCAGGAGACTGAGGGGAGTGGGATGCAGTGACTGAGCTGTGTGTGACCAGGAGACTGAGGGGAGTGGGATGCAGTGACTGAGGTGTGTGTGACCAGGAGACTGAGGGGAGTGGGATGCAGTGACTGAGGTGTGTGTGACCAGGAGACTGATGGGAGTGGGATGCAGTGACTGAGGTGTGTGTGACCAGGAGACTGAGGGGAGTGGGATGCAGTGACTGAGGTGTGTGTGACCAGGAGACTGAGGGGAGTGGGATGCAGTAACTGAGGTGTGTGTGACCAGGAGACTGAGTGCAGTGGAATGCAGTGACTGAGGTGTGTGTGACCAGGAGACTGAGGGGAGTGGGATGCAGTGACTGAGGTGTGTGAGACCAGGAGACTGAGGGGAGTGGGATGCAGTGATTGAGGTGTTTGTGACCACGAGATTGAGGGGAGTGGGATGCAGTGACTGAGGTGTGTGTGACCAGGAGACTGAGGGGAGTGGGATGCAGTGGCTGAGGTGTGTGTGACCAGGAGACTGAGGGGAGTGGGATGCAGTGACTGAGGTGTGTGTGACGAGGAATCTGAGGGGAGTGGGATGCAGTGACTGAAGTGTGTGTGACCAGGAGACTGAGGGGAGTGGGATGCAGTGACTGAGGTGTGTGTGACCAGGAGACTGAGGGGAGTGGGATGCAGTGACTGAGGTTTGTGTGACCAGGAGACTGAGGGGAGTGGGATGCAGTGGCTGAGGTGTGTGTGACCAGGAGACTGAGGGGAGTGGGATGCAGTGACTGAGGTGTGTGTGACCAGGAGACTGAGGGGAGGGGGATGCAGTGACTGAGGTGTGTGTGACCAGGAGACTGAGGGGAGTGGGATGCAGTGACTGAGAATTGTGTGACCAGGAAGCTGAGGGGAGTGGGATGCATTGAATGAGGTGTGTGTGAGCAGGAGACTGAGGGGAGTGGGATGCAGTGACTAAGGTGTGTGTGACCAGGAGACTGAGGGGAGTGGGATGCAGTGACTGAGGTGTGTGTGACCAGGAGACTGAGGGGAGTGGGCTGCAGTGACTGAGGTGTGTGTGACCAGGAGATTGAGGGGAGTGGGATCCAGTGACTGACTTGTGTGTGACCAGGAGACTGAGGGGAGTGAGATGCAGCGACTGAGGTGTGTGTGACCAGGAGACTGAGGGGAGTGGGATGCATCGAATGAGGTTTGTGTGACCAGGAGACTGAGGGGAATGGGATGGAGTGACTGATGTGTGTCTGACCAGAAGACTGAGGGGAGTGGGATGCAGCGACTGAGGTGTGTGTGACGAGGAGACTGAGGGGAGTAGGGTGCAGTGACTGAGGTGTGTGTGACCAGGAGACTGAGGGGATTGGGGTGCAGTGACTGAGGTGTGTGGGACCAGGAGACTGAGGGGAGTGGGATGCAGTGACTGAGGTCTGTGTGACCAGGAGACTGAGGGGACTGGGATGCAGTGACTGAGGTGTGTGTGACCATGAGACTGAGGGGAGTGGGATGCAGTGACTGAGATGTGTGTGACCTGGAGACTGAGGGGAGTGGGAAGCAGCGACTGAGGTGTGTGTGATCAGGAGACTGAGGGGAGTGGGATGAAGTGACTGAGGTGTGTGTGACCAGGGGACTGAGGGGAGTGGGATGCAGTGACTGAGGTGTGTGTGACCAGGAGACTGAGGGGAGTGTGATGCAGCGACTGAGGTGTTTGTGACCAGGAGACTGAGGGGAGTGTGATGCTGCGACTGAGGTGTTTGTGACCAGGAGCCTGAGGGGAGTGGGATGCAGTGACTGAGGTGTGTGTGACCAGGAGATTGAGGGGAGTGTGATGCAACGACTGAGGTGTGTGTGACCAGGAGACTGAGGGGAGTGGGAAGCAGCGACTGAGGTGTGTGTGACCAGGAGACTGAGGGGAGTGGGATGCAGTGACTGAGGTGTGTGTGACCAGGAAACTGAGGGGAGTGGGATGCAGTGACTGAGGTGTGTGTAACCAGGAGACTGAGGGGAGTGGGGTGCAGTGACTGAGGTGTGTGTGACCAGGAGACTGAGGGGAGTGGGATGCAGTGACTGAGGTGTGTGTGACTAGGAGACTGAGGGGAGTGGGATGCAGTGACTGAAGTTTGTGTGACCAGGAGACTGAGGGGAGTGGGCTGCAGTGACTGAGGTGTGTGTGACCAGGAGCCTGAGGGGAGTGGGATGCAGTGACTGAGGTGTGTGTGACCAGGAGATTGAGGGGAGTGTGATGCAACGACTGAGGTGTGTGTGACCAGGAGACTGAGGGGAGTGGGAAGCAGCGACTGAGGTGTGTGTGACCAGGAGACTGAGGGGGGTGGGATGAAGTGACTGAGGTGTGTGTGACCAGGGGACTGAGGGGAGTGGGATGCAGTGACTGAGGTGTGTGTGACCAGGAGACTGAGGGGAGTGTGATGCAGCGACTGAGGTGTTTGTGACCATGAGAGTGAGGGAAGTGGGATGCAGTGACTGAGGTGTGTATGACCAGAAGACGGAGGGGAGTGCGATGCAGCGACTGAGGTGTGTGTGACCAGGAGACTGAGGGGAGTGTGATGCAGCGACTGAGGTGTTTGTGACCAGGAGACTGAGGGGAGTGTGATGCAGTGACTGAGGTGTGTCTGACCAGAAGACTGAGAGGAGTGTGATGCAGTGACTGAGGTGTGTCTGACCAGAAGACTGAGGGGAGTGTGATGCATTGACTGAGGTGTATGTGACCAGGAGACTGAGGGGAGTGTGATGCAGTGACTGAGGTGTGTGTGACCAGAAGACTGAGGGGAGTGGGATGCAGCGACTGAGGTGAGTGTGGCGAGGAGACTGAGGGGAGTAGGGTGCAGTGACTGAGGTGTGTGTGACCAGGAGACTGAGGGGATTGGGGTGCAGTGACTGATGTGTGTGGGACCAGGAGGCTGAGGGGAGTGGGATGCAGTGACTGAGGTGTGTGTGACCAGGAGGCTGAGGGGAGTGGGATGCAGTGACTGAGTTGTGTGTGACCAGGAGACTGGGGGGAGTGGGATGCACTGACTGAGGTGTCTGTGACCAGGAGACTGAGAGGAGTGGGATGCAGTGACTGAGGTGTTTGTGACCGGAGACTGTGGGGAGTGGGATGCAGAGACTGAGGTGTGTGTCACCAGGGGACTGAGGGGAGTGGGATGCAGTGACTGAGGTGTGTGTGACCAGGAGACTGAAAGGAGTGGGACGCAGTGAATGAGGAGTGTGTGACCAGGAGACTGAGGGGAGTGGGATGCAGTGCCTGAGGTGTGTGTGACCAGGAGACTGAGGGGAGTGGGATGCAGTGACTGAGGTGTGTGTGACCAGGAGACTGAGAGGAGTGGGATGCAGTGACTGAGGTGTGTGTGACCAGGAGACTGAGAGGAGTGGGATGCAGTGACTGAGGTGTGTGTGACCAGGAGACTGAGAGGAGTGGGATGCAGTGACTGAGGTGTGTGTGACCAGGAGACTGAGGGGAGTGGGATGCAGTGACTGAGCTGTGTGTGACCAGGAGACTGAGGGGAGTGGGATGCAGTGACTGAGGTGTGTGTGACCAGGAGACTGAGGGGAGTGGGATGCAGTGACTGAGGTGTGTGTGACCAGGAGACTGATGGGAGTGGGATGCAGTGACTGAGGTGTGTGTGACCAGGAGACTGAGGGGAGTGGGATGCAGTGACTGAGGTGTGTGTGACCAGGAGACTGAGGGGAGTGGGATGCAGTAACTGAGGTGTGTGTGACCAGGAGACTGAGTGCAGTGGAATGCAGTGACTGAGGTGTGTGTGACCAGGAGACTGAGGGGAGTGGGATGCAGTGACTGAGGTGTGTGAGACCAGGAGACTGAGGGGAGTGGGATGCAGTGATTGAGGTGTTTGTGACCACGAGATTGAGGGGAGTGGGATGCAGTGACTGAGGTGTGTGTGACCAGGAGACTGAGGGGAGTGGGATGCAGTGGCTGAGGTGTGTGTGACCAGGAGACTGAGGGGAGTGGGATGCAGTGACTGAGGTGTGTGTGACGAGGAATCTGAGGGGAGTGGGATGCAGTGACTGAAGTGTGTGTGACCAGGAGACTGAGGGGAGTGGGATGCAGTGACTGAGGTGTGTGTGACCAGGAGACTGAGGGGAGTGGGATGCAGTGACTGAGGTTTGTGTGACCAGGAGACTGAGGGGAGTGGGATGCAGTGGCTGAGGTGTGTGTGACCAGGAGACTGAGGGGAGTGGGATGCAGTGACTGAGGTGTGTGTGACCAGGAGACTGAGGGGAGGGGGATGCAGTGACTGAGGTGTGTGTGACCAGGAGACTGAGGGGAGTGGGATGCAGTGACTGAGAATTGTGTGACCAGGAAGCTGAGGGGAGTGGGATGCATTGAATGAGGTGTGTGTGAGCAGGAGACTGAGGGGAGTGGGATGCAGTGACTAAGGTGTGTGTGACCAGGAGACTGAGGGGAGTGGGATGCAGTGACTGAGGTGTGTGTGACCAGGAGACTGAGGGGAGTGGGCTGCAGTGACTGAGGTGTGTGTGACCAGGAGATTGAGGGGAGTGGGATCCAGTGACTGACTTGTGTGTGACCAGGAGACTGAGGGGAGTGAGATGCAGCGACTGAGGTGTGTGTGACCAGGAGACTGAGGGGAGTGGGATGCATCGAATGAGGTTTGTGTGACCAGGAGACTGAGGGGAATGGGATGGAGTGACTGATGTGTGTCTGACCAGAAGACTGAGGGGAGTGGGATGCAGCGACTGAGGTGTGTGTGACGAGGAGACTGAGGGGAGTAGGGTGCAGTGACTGAGGTGTGTGTGACCAGGAGACTGAGGGGATTGGGGTGCAGTGACTGAGGTGTGTGGGACCAGGAGACTGAGGGGAGTGGGATGCAGTGACTGAGGTCTGTGTGACCAGGAGACTGAGGGGACTGGGATGCAGTGACTGAGGTGTGTGTGACCATGAGACTGAGGGGAGTGGGATGCAGTGACTGAGATGTGTGTGACCTGGAGACTGAGGGGAGTGGGAAGCAGCGACTGAGGTGTGTGTGATCAGGAGACTGAGGGGAGTGGGATGAAGTGACTGAGGTGTGTGTGACCAGGGGACTGAGGGGAGTGGGATGCAGTGACTGAGGTGTGTGTGACCAGGAGACTGAGGGGAGTGTGATGCAGCGACTG
The DNA here is from genome assembly GCF_052327205.1 of Somniosus microcephalus. Lineage (NCBI taxonomy): Eukaryota > Metazoa > Chordata > Chondrichthyes > Squaliformes > Somniosidae > Somniosus > Somniosus microcephalus. The sequence continues at coordinate 10,023,330 of NW_028225181.1, forward strand.
AGGTGTTTGTGACCAGGAGACTGAGGGGAGTGTGATGCTGCGACTGAGGTGTTTGTGACCAGGAGACTGAGGGAAGTGGGATGCAGTGACTGAGGTGTGTGTGACCAGGAGACTGAGGGGAGTGTGATGCAGCGACTGAGGTGTTTGTGACCAGGAGACTGAGGGGAGTGGGATGCAGTGACTGAGGTGTGTGTGACAAGGAGACTGAGGGGTGTGGGATGCAGTGACTGAGGTGTGTGTGACCAGGAGACTGAGGGGAGTGGGATGCAGTGACAGAGGTGTATGTGACCAGGAGACTGAGGGGAGTGGGATGCAGTGACTGAGGTGTGTGTGACCAGGAGACTGAGGGGAGTGGGATGCAGTCACTGAGGTGTGTGTGACCAGGAGACTGAGGGGAGTGGGATGCAGTGACTGAGGTGTGTGTGACCAGGAGACTGAGGGGAGTGGGATGCAGTGACTGAGGTGTGTGTGACCAGGAGACTGAGGGTAGTGCGATGCAGTGACTGAGGTGTGTGTGACCAGGAGACTGAGGGGAGTGGGATGCAGTGACTGAGGTGTGTGTGACCAGGAGACTGAGGGGAGTGGGATGCAGTGACTGAGGTGTGTGTGACCAGGAGACTCAGGGCAGTGGGATGCAGTGACTGAGGTGTGTGTGACCAGGAGTCTGAGGGGAGTGGGATGCAGTGACTGAGGTGTGTGAGACCAGGAGACTGAGGGGAGTGGGATGCAGTGACTGAGGTGTGTGTGACCAGGAGACTGAGGGGAGTGGGATGCAGTGACTGAGGTGTGTGTGACCAGGAGACTGAGGGAAGGGGGATGCAGTAATTGAGGTGTGTGTGACCAGGAGACTGAGGGGAGTGGGATGCAGTGACTGAGATTTGTGTGACCAGGAAGCTGAGGGGAGTGGGATGCAGTGACTGAGGTGTGTGTGACCAGGAGACTGAGGGGAGTATGATGCAGTGACTGAGGTGTGTCTGACCAGAAGACTGAGGGGAGTGGGATGCAGCGACTGAGGTGTGTGTGACGAGGAGACTGAGGGGAGTAGGGTGCAGTGACTGAGGTGTGGGTGACCAGGAGACTGAGGGTATTGGGGTGCAGTGACTGAGGTGTGTGGGACCAGGAGACTGAGGGGAGTGGGATGCAGTGACTGAGGTGTGTGTGACCAGGAGTCTGAGGGGAGTGTGATGCAGTGACTGAGGTGTGTGGGACCAGGAGACTCAGGGGAGTGGGATGCAGTGACTGAGGTGTGTGTGACCAGGAGACTGATGGGAGTGGGATGCAGTAACTGAGTTGTGTGTGAGCAGGAGACTGAGGGGAGTGGGATGCAGTGACTGAGGTGTGTGTGACCAGGAGACTGAGGGGAGTGGGATGCAGTGACTGAGGTGTGTGTGACCAGGAGACTGAGGGGAGTGGGATGCAGTGACTGAGGTGTGTGTGACCAGGAGACTGAGGGGAGTGGGATGCAGTGACTGAGGTGTGTGTGACCAGGAGACTGAGGGGAGTGGGGTGCAGTGGCTGAGGTTTGTGTGACCAGGAGACTGAGGGGAGTGGGATGCAGTGGCTGAGGTGTGTGTGACCAGGAGACTGAGGGGAGTGGGATGCAGTGACTGAGGTGTGTGTGACCAGGAATCTGAGGGGAGTGGGATGCAGTGACTGAGGTGTGTGTGACCAGGAGACTGAGGGGAGTGGGATGCAGTGACTGAGGTGTGTGTGACCAGGAGACTGAGGGCAGTGGGATGCAGTGACTGAAGTGTGTGTGACCAGGAGACTGAGGGGAGTGGGATGCAGTGACTGAGGTGTGTGAGACCAGGAGACTGAGGGGAGTGGGATGCAGTGACTGAGGTGTGTGTGACCAGGAGACTGAGGGGAGTGGGATGCAGTGACTGAGGTGTGTGTGACCAGGAGACTGAGGGGAGTGGGATGCAGTGACGGAGGTGTGTGTGACCAGGAGACTGAGGGGAGTGGGGTGCAGTGACTGAGGTTTGTGTGACCAGGAGACTGAGGGGAGTGGGATGCAGTGGCTGAGGTGTGTGTGACCAGGAGACTGAGGGGAGTGGGATGCAGTGACTGAGGTGTGTGTGACCAGGAGACTGAGGGGAGGGGGATGCAGTGACTGAGGTGTGTGTGACCAGGAGACTGAGGGGAGTGGGATGCAGTGACTGAGAATTGTGTGACCAGGAAGCTGAGGGGAGTGGGATGCATTGAATGAGGTGTGTGTGAGCAGGAGACTGAGGGGAGTGGGATGCAGTGACTAAGGTGTGTGTGACCAGGAGATTGAGGGGAGTGGGATCCAGTGACTGACTTGTGTGTGACCAGGAGACTGAGGGGAGTGAGATGCAGCGACTGAGGTGTGTGTGACCAGGAGACTGAGGGGAGTGGGATGCATCGAATGAGGTTTGTGTGACCAGGAGACTGAGGGGAATGGGATGGAGTGACTGATGTGTGTCTGACCAGAAGACTGAGGGGAGTGGGATGCAGCGACTGAGGTGTGTGTGACGAGAAGACTGAGGGGTGTAGGGTGCAGTGACTGAGGTGTGTGTGACCAGGAGACTGAGGGGATTGGGGTGCAGTGACTGAGGTGTGTGGGACCAGGAGACTGAGGGGAGTGGGATGCAGTGACTGAGGTCTGTGTGACCAGGAGACTGAGGGGACTGGGATGCAGTGACTGAGGTGTGTGTGACCATGAGACTGAGGGGAGTGGGATGCAGTGACTGAGATGTGTGTGACCTGGAGACTGAGGGGAGTGGGAAGCAGCGACTGAGGTGTGTGTGATCAGGAGACTGAGGGGAGTGGGATGAAGTGACTGAGGTGTGTGTGACCAGGGGACTGAAGGGAGTGGGATGCAGTGACTGAGGTGTGTGTGACCAGGAGACTGAGGGGAGTGTTATGCAGCGACTGAGGTGTTTGTGACCAGGAGACTGAGGGGAGTGTGATGCTGCGACTGAGGGGTTTGTGACCAGGAGACTGAGGGAAGTGGGATGCAGTGACTGAGGTGTGTGTGACCAGGAGACTGAGGGGAGTGGGGTGCAGTGACTGAGGTTTGTGTGACCAGGAGACTGAGGGGAGGGGGATGCAGTGACTGAGGTGTGTGTGACCAGGAGACTGAGGGGAGGGGGATGCAGTGACTGAGGTGTGTGTGACCAGGAGACTGAGGGGAGTGGGATGCAGTGTCTGAGGTGTGTGTGACCAGAAGACTGAGGGGAGGGGGATGCAGTGACTGAGGTGTGTGTGACCAGGAGACTGAGGGGAGTGGGATGCAGTGACTGAGAATTGTGTGACCAGGAAGCTGAGGGGAGTGGGATGCATTGAATGAGGTGTGTGTGAGCAGGAGACTGAGGGGAGTGGGATGCAGTGACTAAGGTGTGTGTGACCAGGAGACTGAGGGGAGTGGGATGCAGTGACTGAGGTGTGTGTGACCAGGAGACTGAGGGGAGTGGGCTGCAGTGACTGAGGTGTGTGTGACCAGGAGATTGAGGGGAGTGGGATCCAGTGACTGACTTGTGTGTGACCAGGAGACTGAGGGGAGTGAGATGCAGCGACTGAGGTGTGTGTGACCAGGAGACTGAGGGGAGTGGGATGCATCGAATGAGGTTTGTGTGACCAGGAGACTGAGGGGAATGGGATGGAGTGACTGATGTGTGTCTGACCAGAAGACTGAGGGGAGTGGGATGCAGCGACTGAGGTGTGTGTGACGAGAAGACTGAGGGGTGTAGGGTGCAGTGACTGAGGTGTGTGTGACCAGGAGACTGAGGGGATTGGGGTGCAGTGACTGAGGTGTGTGGGACCAGGAGACTGAGGGGAGTGGGATGCAGTGACTGAGGTCTGTGTGACCAGGAGACTGAGGGGACTGGGATGCAGTGACTGAGGTGTGTGTGACCATGAGACTGAGGGGAGTGGGATGCAGTGACTGAGATGTGTGTGACCTGGAGACTGAGGGGAGTGGGAAGCAGCGACTGAGGTGTGTGTGATCAGGAGACTGAGGGGAGTGGGATGAAGTGACTGAGGTGTGTGTGACCAGGAGACTGAGGGAAGTGGGATGCAGTGACTGAGGTGTGTGTGACCAGGAGACTGAGGGGAGTGTGATGCAGCGACTGAGGTGTTTGTGACCAGGAGACTGAGGGGAGTGGGATGCAGTGACTGAGGTGTGTGTGACAAGGAGACTGAGGGGTGTGGGATGCAGTGACTGAGGTGTGTGTGACCAGGAGACTGAGGGGAGTGGGATGCAGTGACAGAGGTGTATGTGACCAGGAGACTGAGGGGAGTGGGATGCAGTGACTGAGGTGTGTGTGACCAGGAGACTGAGGGGAGTGGGATGCAGTCACTGAGGTGTGTGTGACCAGGAGACTGAGGGGAGTGGGATGCAGTGACTGAGGTGTGTGTGACCAGGAGACTGAGGGGAGTGGGATGCAGTGACTGAGGTGTGTGTGACCAGGAGACTGAGGGTAGTGCGATGCAGTGACTGAGGTGTGTGTGACCAGGAGACTGAGGGGAGTGGGATGCAGTGACTGAGGTGTGTGTGACCAGGAGACTGAGGGGAGTGGGATGCAGTGACTGAGGTGTGTGTGACCAGGAGACTCAGGGCAGTGGGATGCAGTGACTGAGGTGTGTGTGACCAGGAGTCTGAGGGGAGTGGGATGCAGTGACTGAGGTGTGTGAGACCAGGAGACTGAGGGGAGTGGGATGCAGTGACTGAGGTGTGTGTGACCAGGAGACTGAGGGGAGTGGGATGCAGTGACTGAGGTGTGTGTGACCAGGAGACTGAGGGAAGGGGGATGCAGTAATTGAGGTGTGTGTGACCAGGAGACTGAGGGGAGTGGGATGCAGTGACTGAGATTTGTGTGACCAGGAAGCTGAGGGGAGTGGGATGCAGTGACTGAGGTGTGTGTGACCAGGAGACTGAGGGGAGTATGATGCAGTGACTGAGGTGTGTCTGACCAGAAGACTGAGGGGAGTGGGATGCAGCGACTGAGGTGTGTGTGACGAGGAGACTGAGGGGAGTAGGGTGCAGTGACTGAGGTGTGGGTGACCAGGAGACTGAGGGTATTGGGGTGCAGTGACTGAGGTGTGTGGGACCAGGAGACTGAGGGGAGTGGGATGCAGTGACTGAGGTGTGTGTGACCAGGAGACTGAGGTGAGTGGGATGCAGTGACTGAGGTTTGTGTGACCAGGAGTCTGAGGGGAGTGTGATGCAGTGACTGAGGTGTGTGGGACCAGGAGACTCAGGGGAGTGGGATGCAGTGACTGAGGTGTGTGTGACCAGGAGACTGATGGGAGTGGGATGCAGTAACTGAGTTGTGTGTGAGCAGGAGACTGAGGGGAGTGGGATGCAGTGACTGAGGTGTGTGTGACCAGGAGACTGAGGGGAGTGGGATGCAGTGACTGAGGTGTGTGTGACCAGGAGACTGAGGGGAGTGGGATGCAGTGACTGAGGTGTGTGTGACCAGGAGACTGAGGGGAGTGGGATGCAGTGACTGAGGTGTGTGTGACCAGGAGACTGAGGGGAGTGGGGTGCAGTGGCTGAGGTTTGTGTGACCAGGAGACTGAGGGGAGTGGGATGCAGTGGCTGAGGTGTGTGTGACCAGGAGACTGAGGGGAGTGGGATGCAGTGACTGAGGTGTGTGTGACCAGGAATCTGAGGGGAGTGGGATGCAGTGACTGAGGTGTGTGTGACCAGGAGACTGAGGGGAGTGGGATGCAGTGACTGAGGTGTGTGTGACCAGGAGACTGAGGGCAGTGGGATGCAGTGACTGAAGTGTGTGTGACCAGGAGACTGAGGGGAGTGGGATGCAGTGACTGAGGTGTGTGAGACCAGGAGACTGAGGGGAGTGGGATGCAGTGACTGAGGTGTGTGTGACCAGGAGACTGAGGGGAGTGGGATGCAGTGACTGAGGTGTGTGTGACCAGGAGACTGAGGGGAGTGGGATGCAGTGACGGAGGTGTGTGTGACCAGGAGACTGAGGGGAGTGGGGTGCAGTGACTGAGGTTTGTGTGACCAGGAGACTGAGGGGAGTGGGATGCAGTGGCTGAGGTGTGTGTGACCAGGAGACTGAGGGGAGTGGGATGCAGTGACTGAGGTGTGTGTGACCAGGAGACTGAGGGGAGGGGGATGCAGTGACTGAGGTGTGTGTGACCAGGAGACTGAGGGGAGTGGGATGCAGTGACTGAGAATTGTGTGACCAGGAAGCTGAGGGGAGTGGGATGCATTGAATGAGGTGTGTGTGAGCAGGAGACTGAGGGGAGTGGGATGCAGTGACTAAGGTGTGTGTGACCAGGAGATTGAGGGGAGTGGGATCCAGTGACTGACTTGTGTGTGACCAGGAGACTGAGGGGAGTGAGATGCAGCGACTGAGGTGTGTGTGACCAGGAGACTGAGGGGAGTGGGATGCATCGAATGAGGTTTGTGTGACCAGGAGACTGAGGGGAATGGGATGGAGTGACTGATGTGTGTCTGACCAGAAGACTGAGGGGAGTGGGATGCAGCGACTGAGGTGTGTGTGACGAGAAGACTGAGGGGTGTAGGGTGCAGTGACTGAGGTGTGTGTGACCAGGAGACTGAGGGGATTGGGGTGCAGTGACTGAGGTGTGTGGGACCAGGAGACTGAGGGGAGTGGGATGCAGTGACTGAGGTCTGTGTGACCAGGAGACTGAGGGGACTGGGATGCAGTGACTGAGGTGTGTGTGACCATGAGACTGAGGGGAGTGGGATGCAGTGACTGAGATGTGTGTGACCTGGAGACTGAGGGGAGTGGGAAGCAGCGACTGAGGTGTGTGTGATCAGGAGACTGAGGGGAGTGGGATGAAGTGACTGAGGTGTGTGTGACCAGGGGACTGAAGGGAGTGGGATGCAGTGACTGAGGTGTGTGTGACCAGGAGACTGAGGGGAGTGTTATGCAGCGACTGAGGTGTTTGTGACCAGGAGACTGAGGGGAGTGTGATGCTGCGACTGAGGGGTTTGTGACCAGGAGACTGAGGGAAGTGGGATGCAGTGACTGAGGTGTGTGTGACCAGGAGACTGAGGGGAGTGGGGTGCAGTGACTGAGGTTTGTGTGACCAGGAGACTGAGGGGAGGGGGATGCAGTGACTGAGGTGTGTGTGACCAGGAGACTGAGGGGAGGGGGATGCAGTGACTGAGGTGTGTGTGACCAGGAGACTGAGGGGAGTGGGATGCAGTGTCTGAGGTGTGTGTGACCAGAAGACTGAGGGGAGGGGGATGCAGTGACTGAGGTGTGTGTGACCAGGAGACTGAGGGGAGTGGGATGCAGTGACTGAGAATTGTGTGACCAGGAAGCTGAGGGGAGTGGGATGCATTGAATGAGGTGTGTGTGAGCAGGAGACTGAGGGGAGTGGGATGCAGTGACTAAGGTGTGTGTGACCAGGAGACTGAGGGGAGTGGGATGCAGTGACTGAGGTGTGTGTGACCAGGAGACTGAGGGGAGTGGGCTGCAGTGACTGAGGTGTGTGTGACCAGGAGATTGAGGGGAGTGGGATCCAGTGACTGACTTGTGTGTGACCAGGAGACTGAGGGGAGTGAGATGCAGCGACTGAGGTGTGTGTGACCAGGAGACTGAGGGGAGTGGGATGCATCGAATGAGGTTTGTGTGACCAGGAGACTGAGGGGAATGGGATGGAGTGACTGATGTGTGTCTGACCAGAAGACTGAGGGGAGTGGGATGCAGCGACTGAGGTGTGTGTGACGAGAAGACTGAGGGGTGTAGGGTGCAGTGACTGAGGTGTGTGTGACCAGGAGACTGAGGGGATTGGGGTGCAGTGACTGAGGTGTGTGGGACCAGGAGACTGAGGGGAGTGGGATGCAGTGACTGAGGTCTGTGTGACCAGGAGACTGAGGGGACTGGGATGCAGTGACTGAGGTGTGTGTGACCATGAGACTGAGGGGAGTGGGATGCAGTGACTGAGATGTGTGTGACCTGGAGACTGAGGGGAGTGGGAAGCAGCGACTGAGGTGTGTGTGATCAGGAGACTGAGGGGAGTGGGATGAAGTGACTGAGGTGTGTGTGACCAGGGGACTGAGGGGAGTGGGATGCAGTGACTGAGGTGTGTGTGACCAGGAGACTGAGGGGAGTGTGATGCAGTGACTGAGGTGTGTGTGACCAGGAGACTGAGGGGAGTGTGATGCAGCGACTGAGGTGTTTGTGACCAGGAGACTGAGGGGAGTGGGATGCAGTGACTGAGGTGTGTGTGACAAGGAGACTGAGGGGTGTGGGATGCAGTGACTGAGGTGTGTGTGACCAGGAGACTGAGGGGAGTGGGATGCAGTGACAGAGGTGTATGTGACCAGGAGACTGAGGGGAGTGGGATGCAGTGACTGAGGTGTGTGTGACCAGGAGACTGAGGGGAGTGGGATGCAGTCACTGAGGTGTGTGTGAAAAGGAGACTGAGGGGAGTGGGATGCAGTGACTGAGGTGTGTGTGACCAGGAGACTGAGGGGAGTGGGATGCAGTGACTGAGGTTTGTGTGACCAGGAGTCTGAGGGGAGTTTGATGCAGCGACTGAGGTGTGTGTGACCAGGAGACTGAGGGGAGTGGGATGCAGTGACTGGGGTGTGTGTGACCAGGAGACTGAAGTGAGTGGGATGCAGTGACTGAGGTGGGTGTGACCAGGAGACTGAGGGGAGTGGGCTGCAGTGACTGAGGTGTGTGTGACCAGGAGACGGAGGGGAGTGGGATGCAGTGACTGAGGTGTGTGTGACCAGGAGACTGAGGGGAGTGCGATGCAGTGACTGAGGTGTGTGTGACCAGGAGACTGAGGGGAGTGGGATGCAGTGACTGAGGTGTGTGTGACCAGGAGACTGAGGGGAGTGGGATGCAGTGACTGAGGTGTGTGTGACCAGGAGACTCAGGGCAGTGGGATGCAGTGACTGAGGTGTGTGTGACCAGGAGTCTGAGGGGAGTGGGATGCAGTGACTGAGGTGTGTGAGACCAGGAGACTGAGGGGAGTGGGATGCAGTGACTGAGGTGTGTGTGACCAGGAGACTGAGGGGAGTGGGATGCAGTGACTGAGGTGTGTGTGACCAGGAGACTGAGGGGAGGGGGATGCAGTAATTGAGGTGTGTGTGACCAGGAGACTGAGGGGAGTGGGATGCAGTGACTGAGAATTGTGTGACCAGGAAGCTGAGGGGAGTGGGATGCAGTGACTGAGGTGTGTGTGACCAGGAGACTGAGGGGAGTATGATGCAGTGACTGAGGTGTGTCTGACCAGAAGACTGAGGGGAGTGGGATGCAGCGACTGAGGTGTGTGTGACGAGGAGACTGAGGGGAGTAGGGTGCAGTGACTGAGGTGTGGGTGACCAGGAGACTGAGGGGATTGGGGTGCAGTGACTGAGGTGTGTGGGACCAGGAGACTGAGGGGAGTGGGATGCAGTGACTGAGGTGTGTGTGACCAGGAGACTGAGGGGAGTGGGATGCAGTGACTGAGGTGTGTGTGACCAGGAGACTGAGGGGAGTGGGATGCAGTGACTGAGGTGTGTCTGACCGGAAGACTGAGGGGAGTGCGTTGCAGCGACTGAGGTGTGTGTGACGAGGAGACTGAGGGGAGTAGGGTGCAGTGACTGAGGTGTGTGTGACCAGGGCACTGAGGGGATTGGGTTGCAGTGATTGAGGTGTGTGGGACCAGGAGACTGAGGGGAGTGGGATGCAGTGACTGAGGTTTGTGTGACCAGGAGTCTGAGGGGAGTGTGATGCAGCGACTGAGGTATGTGTGACCAGGAGACTGAGGGGAGTGGGATGCAGTGACTGAGGTGTGTGGGACCAGGAGACTCAGGGGAGTGGGATGCAGTGACTGAGGTGTGTGTGACCAGGAGACTGATGGGAGTGGGATGCAGTAACTGAGTTGTGTGTGAGCAGGAGACTGAGGGGAGTGGGATGCAGTGACTGAGGTGTGTGTGACCAGGAGACTGAGGGGAGTGGGATGCAGTGACTGAGGTGTGTGTGACCAGGAGACTGAGGGGAGTGGGATGCAGTGACTGAGGTGTGTGTGACCAGGAGACTGAGGGGAGTGGGATGCAGTGAATGAAGTTTGTGTGACCAGGAGACTGAGGGGAGTGGGCTGCAGTGACTGAGGTGTGTGTGACCAGGAGCCTGAGGGGAGTGGGATGCAGTGACTGAGGTGTGTGTGACCAGGAGATTGAGGGGAGTGTGATGCAACGACTGAGGTGTGTGTGACCAGGAGACTGAGGGGAGTGGGAAGCAGCGACTGACGTGTGTGTGACCAGGAGACTGAGGGGAGTGGGATGAAGTGACTGAGGTGTGTGTGACCAGGGGACTGAGGGGAGTGGGATGCAGTGACTGAGGTGTGTGTGACCAGGAGACTGAGGGGAGTGTGATGCAGCGACTGAGGTGTTTGTGACCATGAGACTGAGGGAAGTGGGATGCAGTGACTGAGGTGTCTGTGACCAGAAGACGGAGGGGAGTGTGATGCAGCGACTGAGGTGTGTGTGACCAGGAGACTGAGGGGAGTGTGATGCAGCGACTGAGGTGTTTGTGACCAGGAGACTGAGGGGAGTGTGATGCAGTGACTGAGGTGTGTCTGACCAGAAGACTGAGAGGAGTGTGATGCAGTGACTGAGGTGTGTCTGACCAGAAGACTGAGGGGAGTGTGATGCATTGACTGAGGTGTATGTGACCAGGAGACTGAGGGGAGTGTGATGCAGTGACTGAGGTGTGTGTGACCAGGAGACTGAGGGGAGTGTGATGCAGTGACTGAGGTGTGTCTGACCAGAAGACTGAGGGGAGTGGGATGCAGCGACTGAGGTGTGTGTGGCGAGGAGACTGAGGGGAGTAGGGTGCAGTGACTGAGGTGTGTGTGACCAGGAGACTGAGGGGATTGGGGTGCAGTGACTGATGTGTGTGGGACCAGGAGGCTGAGGGGAGTGTGATGCAGCGACTGAGGTGTGTGTGACCAGGAGACTGAGGGGAGTGTGATGCAGCGACTGAGGTGTTTGTGACCAGGAGACTGAGGGGAGTGGGATGCAGTGACTGAGGTGTGTCTGACCGGAAGACTGAGGGGAGTGCGTTGCAGCGACTGAGGTGTGTGTGACGAGGAGACTGAGGGGAGTAGGGTGCAGTGACTGAGGTGTGTGTGACCAGGACACTGAGGGGATTGGGTTGCAGTGATTGAGGTGTGTGGGACCAGGAGACTGAGGGGAGTGGGATGCAGTGACTGAGGTTTGTGTGACCAGGAGTCTGAGGGGAGTGTGATGCAGCGACTGAGGTATGTGTGACCAGGAGACTGAGGGGAGTGGGATGCAGTGACTGAGGTGTGTGGGACCAGGAGACTCAGGGGAGTGGGATGCAGTGACTGAGGTGTGTGTGACCAGGAGACTGATGGGAGTGGGATGCAGTAACTGAGTTGTGTGTGAGCAGGAGACTGAGGGGAGTGGGATGCAGTGACTGAGGTATGTGTGACCAGGAGACTGAGGGGAGTGGGATGCAGTGACTGAGGTGTGTGTGACCAGGAGACTGAGGGGAGTGGGATGCAGTGACTGAGGTGTGTGTGACCAGGAGACTGAGGGGAGTGGGAAGCAGCGACTGACGTGTGTGTGACCAGGAGACTGAGGGGAGTGGGATGAAGTGACTGAGGTGTGTGTGACCAGGGGACTGAGGGGAGTGGGATGCAGTGACTGAGGTGTGTGTGACCAGGAGACTGAGGGGAGTGTGATGCAGCGACTGAGGTGTTTGTGACCATGAGACTGAGGGAAGTGGGATGCAGTGACTGAGGTGTCTGTGACCAGAAGACGGAGGGGAGTGTGATGCAGCGACTGAGGTGTGTGTGACCAGGAGACTGAGGGGAGTGTGATGCAGCGACTGAGGTGTTTGTGACCAGGAGACTGAGGGGAGTGTGATGCAGTGACTGAGGTGTGTCTGACCAGAAGACTGAGAGGAGTGTGATGCAGTGACTGAGGTGTGTCTGACCAGAAGACTGAGGGGAGTGTGATGCATTGACTGAGGTGTATGTGACCAGGAGACTGAGGGGAGTGTGATGCAGTGACTGAGGTGTGTCTGACCAGAAGACTGAGGGGAGTGGGATGCAGCGACTGAGGTGTGTGTGGCGAGGAGACTGAGGGGAGTAGGGTGCAGTGACTGAGGTGTGTGTGACCAGGAGACTGAGGGGATTGGGGTGCAGTGACTGATGTGTGTGGGACCAGGAGGCTGAGGGGAGTGTGATGCAGCGACTGAGGTGTGTGTGACCAGGAGACTGAGGGGAGTGTGATGCAGCGACTGAGGTGTTTGTGACCAGGAGACTGAGGGGAGTGTGATGCAGTGACTGAGGTGTGTCTGACCAGAAGACTGAGAGGAGTGTGATGCAGTGACTGAGGTGTGTCTGACCAGAAGACTGAGGGGAGGGTGATGCATTGACTGAGGTGTATGTGACCAGGAGACTGAGGGGAGTGTGATGCAGTGACTGAGGTGTGTGTGACCAGGAGACTGAGGGGAGTGTGATGCAGTGACTGAGGTGTGTCTGACCAGAAGACTGAGGGGAGTGGGATGCAGCGACTGAGGTGTGTGTGGCGAGGAGACTGAGGGGAGTAGGGTGCAGTGACTGAGGTGTGTGTGACCAGGAGACTGAGGGGATTGGGGTGCAGTGACTGATGTGTGTGGGACCAGGAGGCTGAGGGGAGTGGGATGCAGTGACTGAGGTGTGTGTGACCAGGAGGCTGAGGGGAGTGGGATGCAGTGACTGAGTTGTGTGTGACCAGGAGACTGGGGGGAGTGGGATGCACTGACTGAGGTGTCTGTGACCAGGAGACTGAGAGGAGTGGGATGCAGTGACTGAGGTGTGTGTGACCAGGAGACTGTGGGGAGTGGGATGCAGAGACTGAGGTGTGTGTGACCAGGGGACTGAGGGGAGTGGGATGCAGTGACTGAGGTGTGTGTGACCAGGAGACTGAAAGGAGTGGGATGCAGTGACTGAGGTGTGTGTGACCAGGAGAATGAGGGGAGTGGGATGCAGTGACTGAGGTGTGTGTGACCAGGAGACTGAGGGGAGTGGGATGCAGTGACTGAGGTGTGTGTGACCAGGAGACTGAGGGGAGTGTGGTGCAGTGACTGAGGTGTGTCTGACCGGATGACTGAGGGGAGTGCGTTGCAGCGACTGAGGTGTGTGTGACGAGGAGACTGAGGGGAGTAGGGTGCAGTGACTGAGGTGTGTGTGACCAGGAGACTGAGGGGATTGGGTTGCAGTGACTGAGGTGTGTGGGACCAGGAGACTGAGGGGAGTGGGATGCAGTGACTGAGGTTTGTGTGACCAGGAGTCTGAGGGGAGTGTGATGCAGCGACTGAGGTATGTGTGACCAGGAGACTGAGGGGAGTGGGATGCAGTGACTGAGGTGTGTGGGACCAGGAGACTCAGGGGAGTGGGATGCAGTGACTGAGGTGTGTGTGACCAGGAGACTGATGGGAGTGGGATGCAGTAACTGAGTTGTGTGTGAGCAGGAGACTGAGGGGAGTGGGATGCAGTGACTGAGGTGTGTGTGACCAGGAGACGGAGGGGAGTGGGATGCAGTGACTGAGGTGTGTGTGACCAGGAGACTGTGGGGAGTGGGATGCAGTGACTGAGGTGCGTGTGAAAAGGAGACTGAGGGCAGTGGGATGCAGTGACTGAGGTGTGTGTGACCAGGAGACCGAGGGGTGTGGGATGCAGTGACTGAGGTATGTGAGACCAGGAGAAGGAGGGGAGTGGGATGCAGTGACTGAGGTGTGTGTGACCAGGAGATTGAGGGGAGTGGGATGCAGTGACAGACGTGTGTGTGACCAGGAGACTGAGGGGAGTGGGATGCAGTGACTGAGGTGTGTGTGACCAGGAGACTGAGGGGAGTGGGATGCAGTGACTGAGGTGTGTGTGACCAGGAGACTCAGGGCAGTGGGATGCAGTGACTGAGGTGTGTGTGACCAGGAGTCTAAGGGGAGTGGGATGCAGTGACTGAGGTGTGTGAGACCAGGAGACTGAGGGGAGTGGGATGCAGTGACTGAGGTGTGTGTGACCAGGAGACTGAGGGGAGTGGGATGCAGTGACTGAGGTGTGTGTGACCAGGAGACTGAGGGGAGGGGGATGCAGTAATTGAGGTGTGTGTGACCAGGAGACTGAGGGGAGTGGGATGCAGTGACTGAGAATTGTGTGACCAGGAAGCTGAGGGGAGTGGGATGCAGTGACTGAGGTGTGTGTGACCAGGAGACTGAGGGGAGTATGATGCAGTGACTGAGGTGTGTCTGACCAGAAGACTGAGGGGAGTGGGATGCAGCGACTGAGGTGTGTGTGACGAGGAGACTGAGGGGAGTAGGGTGCAGTGACTGAGGTGTGGGTGACCAGGAGACTGAGGGGATTGGGGTGCAGTGACTGAGGTGTGTGGGACCAGGAGACTGAGGGGAGTGGGATGCAGTGACTGAGGTGTGTGTGACCAGGAGACTGAGGGGAGTGGGATGCAGTGACTGAGGTGTGTGTGACCAGGAGACTGAGGGGAGTGGGATGCAGTGACTGAGGTGTGTCTGACCGGAAGACTGAGGGGAGTGCGTTGCAGCGACTGAGGTGTGTGTGACGAGGAGACTGAGGGGAGTAGGGTGCAGTGACTGAGGTGTGTGTGACCAGGACACTGAGGGGATTGGGTTGCAGTGATTGAGGTGTGTGGGACCAGGAGACTGAGGGGAGTGGGATGCAGTGACTGAGGTTTGTGTGACCAGGAGTCTGAGGGGAGTGTGATGCAGCGACTGAGGTATGTGTGACCAGGAGACTGAGGGGAGTGGGATGCAGTGACTGAGGTGTGTGGGACCAGGAGACTCAGGGGAGTGGGATGCAGTGACTGAGGTGTGTGTGACCAGGAGACTGATGGGAGTGGGATGCAGTAACTGAGTTGTGTGTGAGCAGGAGACTGAGGGGAGTGGGATGCAGTGACTGAGGTGTGTGTGACCAGGAGACTGAGGGGAGTGGGATGCAGTGACTGAGTTGTGTGTGACCAGGAGACTGAGGGGAGTGGGATGCAGTGACTGAGCTGTGTGTGACCAGGAGACTGAGGGGAGTGGGATGCAGTGACTGAAGTTTGTATGACCAGGAGACTGAGGGGAGTGGGCTGCAGTGACTGAGGTGTGTGTGACCAGGAGCCTGAGGGGAGTGGGATGCAGTGACTGAGGTGTGTGTGACCAGGAGATTGAGGGGAGTGTGATGCAACGACTGAGGTGTGTGTGACCAGGAGACTGAGGGGAGTGGGAAGCAGCGACTGACGTGTGTGTGACCAGGAGACTGAGGGGAGTGGGATGAAGTGACTGAGGTGTGTGTGACCAGGGGACTGAGGGGAGTGGGATGCAGTGACTGAGGTGTGTGTGACCAGGAGACTGAGGGGAGTGTGATGCAGCGACTGAGGTGTTTGTGACCATGAGACTGAGGGAAGTGGGATGCAGTGACTGAGGTGTCTGTGACCAGAAGACGGAGGGGAGTGTGATGCAGCGACTGAGGTGTGTGTGACCAGGAGACTGAGGGGAGTGTGATGCAGCGACTGAGGTGTTTGTGACCAGGAGACTGAGGGGAGTGTGATGCAGTGACTGAGGTGTGTCTGACCAGAAGACTGAGAGGAGTGTGATGCAGTGACTGAGGTGTGTCTGACCAGAAGACTGAGGGGAGTGTGATGCATTGACTGAGGTGTATGTGACCAGGAGACTGAGGGGAGTGTGATGCAGTGACTGAGGTGTGTGTGACCAGGAGACTGAGGGGAGTGTGATGCAGTGACTGAGGTGTGTCTGACCAGAAGACTGAGGGGAGTGGGATGCAGCGACTGAGGTGTGTGTGGCGAGGAGACTGAGGGGAGTAGGGTGCAGTGACTGACGTGTGTGTGACCAGGAGACTGAGGGGATTGGGGTGCAGTGACTGATGTGTGTGGGACCAGGAGGCTGAGGGGAGTGGGATGCAGTGACTGAGGTGTGTGTGACCAGGAGGCTGAGGGGAGTGGGATGCAGTGACTGAGTTGTGTGTGACCAGGAGACTGGGGGGAGTGGGATGCACTGACTGAGGTGTCTGTGACCAGGAGACTGAGAGGAGTGGGATGCAGTGACTGAGGTGTGTGTGACCAGGAGACTGTGGGGAGTGGGATGCAGAGACTGAGGTGTGTGTGACCAGGGGACTGAGGGGAGTGGGATGCAGTGACTGAGGTGTGTGTGACCAGGAGACTGAAAGGAGTGGGATGCAGTGACTGAGGTGTGTGTGACCAGGAGAATGAGGGGAGTGGGATGCAGTGACTGAGGTGTGTGTGACCAGGAGACTGAGGGGAGTGGGATGCAGTGACTGAGGTGTGTGTGACCAGGAGACTGAGGGGAGTGTGGTGCAGTGACTGAGGTGTGTCTGACCGGATGACTGAGGGGAGTGCGTTGCAGCGACTGAGGTGTGTGTGACGAGGAGACTGAGGGGAGTAGGGTGCAGTGACTGAGGTGTGTGTGACCAGGAGACTGAGGGGATTGGGTTGCAGTGACTGAGGTGTGTGGGACCAGGAGACTGAGGGGAGTGGGATGCAGTGACTGAGGTTTGTGTGACCAGGAGTCTGAGGGGAGTGTGATGCAGCGACTGAGGTATGTGTGACCAGGAGACTGAGGGGAGTGGGATGCAGTGACTGAGGTGTGTGGGACCAGGAGACTCAGGGGAGTGGGATGCAGTGACTGAGGTGTGTGTGACCAGGAGACTGATGGGAGTGGGATGCAGTAACTGAGTTGTGTGTGAGCAGGAGACTGAGGGGAGTGGGATGCAGTGACTGAGGTGTGTGTGACCAGGAGACGGAGAGGAGTGGGATGCAGTGACTGAGGTGTGTGTGACCAGGAGACTGAGGGGAGTGGGATGCAGTGACTGAGGTTTGTGTGACCAGGAGACTGAGGGGAGTGGGATGCAGTGACTGAGGTGTGTGTGACCAGGAGACTGTGGGGAGTGGGATGCAGTGACTGAGGTGCGTGTGAAAAGGAGACTGAGGGCAGTGGGATGCAGTGACTGAGGTGTGTGTGACCAGGAGACTGAGGGGTGTGGGATGCAGTGACTGAGGTATGTGAGACCAGGAGAAGGAGGGGAGTGGGATGCAGTGACTGAGGTGTGTGTGACCAGGAGATTGAGGGGAGTGGGATGCAGTGACAGACGTGTGTGTGACCAGGAGACTGAGGGGAGTGAGATGCAGCGACTGACGTGTGTGTGATCAGGAGACTGAGGGGAGTGGGATGCAGCGACTGAGGTGTGTGTGACCAGGAGACTGAGGGGAGTGAGATGGAGTGACTGAGGTGTGTGTGACCAGGAGACTGAGGGGAGTGGGATGCAGTGACTGAGGTGTGTGTGACCAGGAGACTGAGGGGAGTGTGATGCTGCGACTGAGGTGTTTGTGACCAGGAGACTGAGGGGAGTGGCATGCAGTGACTGAGGTGTATGTGACCAGGAGACTGAGGGGAGTGTGATGCAGTGACTGAGGTGTGTGTGACCAGGAGACTGAGGGGAGTGTGATGCAGTGACTGAGGTGTGTGTGACCAGAAGACTGAGGGGAGTGGGATGCAGCGATTGAGGTGTGTGTGGCGAGGAGACTGAGGGGAGTAGGGTGCAGTGACTGAGGTGTGTGTGACCAGGAGACTGAGGGGATTGGGGTGCAGTGACTGAGGTGTGTGGGACGAGGAGACTGAGGGGAGTGGGATGCAGTGACTGAGGTGTGTGTGACCAGGAGACTGAGGGGAGTGGGATGCACTGACTGAGGTGTGTGTGACCAGGAGACTGAGAGCAGTGGGATGCAGTGACTGAGGTGTGTGTGACCAGGAGACTGAAGGGAGTGGGATGCAGTGAATGAGGAGTGTGTGACCAGGAGACTGAGGGGAGTGGGATGCAGTGACTGAGGTGTGTGTCCAGGAGACTGAGGGGAGTGGGATGCAGTGACTGATGTGTGTGTGACCAGGGGACTGAGGGGAGTGGGATGCAGTGACTGAGGTGTGTGTGACCAGGAGACTGAGGGGAGTGGGATGCAGTGACTGAGGTGTGTGTGACCAGGAGACTGAGGGGAGTGGGATGCAGTGACTGATGGGTGTGTGACCAGTAGACTGAGGGGAGTGGGAAGCAGTGACTGAGGTGTGTGTGACCAGGAGACTGAGGGGAGTGGGATGCAGTGACTGAGGTGTGTGTGACCAGGAGACTGCGGGGAGTGGGATGCAGTGACTGACGTGTGTGTGACCAGGAGATTGAGGGGAGTGGGATGCAATGACTGAGGTGTGTGTGCCCATGAGACTGAGGGCAGTGGGATGCAGTGACTGAGGTGCGTGTGACCAGGAAACTGAGGGGAGTGTGATGCAGTGACTGAGGTGTGTGTGACCATGAGGCTGAGGGGAGTGGTGTGCTGTGACTGAGGTGTGTGTGACTAGGAGACTGAGGGGAGTGGGATGCAGTGACTGAGGTGCGTGTGACCAGGAGACTGAGGAGAGTGGGATGCAGTGACTGAGGTGTGTGTGACCAGGAGAGTGAGGGCAGTGGGATGCAGTGACTGAGGTGCGTGCGACTAGGAGACTGAGGGTAGTGGGATGCAGTGACTGAGGTTTGTGTGACCAGGAGACTGAGGGCAGTGGGATGCAGTGACTGAGGTGTGTGTGACCATGAAACTGAGGGGAGTGGGATGCAGTGACTGAGGTGTGCGGGACCAGGAGACTGAGGGGAGTGGGATGCAGTGACTGAGGTGTGTGTGACGAGGAGACTGAGGGGTGTAGGGTGCAGTGACTGAGGTGTGTGTGACCAGGAGACTGAGGGGATTGGGTTGCAGTGACTGAGGTGTGTGGGACCAGGAGACTGAGGGGAGTGGGATGCAGTGACTGAGGTGTGTGTGACCAGGAGACTGAGGGGAGTGGGATGCAGTGACGGAGGTGTGTGTGACCAGGAGACTGAGGGGAGTATGATGCACTGAGTGAGGTGTGTGTGACCAGGAGACTGAGAGGAGTGGGATGCAGTGACTGAGGTGTGTGTGACCAGGAGACTGAGGGGAGTGGGATCCAGTGAATGAGGTGCGTGTGACCAGGGGACTGAGGGGAGTGGGATGCAGTGACTGAGGTGTGTGTGACCAGGAGACTGAAGGGAGTGGGATGCAGTGACTGAGGAGTGTGTGACCAGGAGACTGAGGGGAGTGGGATACAGTGACTGATGTTTGTGTGACCAGGAGGCTGAGGGGAGTGGGCTGCAGTGACTCAGGTGTGTGTGACCAGGAGCCTGAGGGGAGTGGGATGCAGTGACTGAGGTGTGTGTGACCAGGAGCCTGAGGGGAGTGTGATGCAACGACTGAGGTGTGTGTGACCAGGAGACTGAGGGGAGTGGGATGCAGTGACGGAGGTGTGTGTGACCAGGAGACTGAGGGGAGTATGATGCACTGACTGAGGTGTGTGTGACCAGGAGACTGAGAGGAGTGGGATGAAGTGACTGAGGTGTGTGTGACCAGGAGACTGAGGGGAGTGGGATCCAGTGAATGAGGTGCGTGTGACCAGGGGACTGAGGGGAGTGGGATGCAGTGACTGAGGTGTGTGTGACCAGGAGACTGAAGGGAGTGGGATGCAGTGACTGAGGAGTGTGTGACCAGGAGACTGAGGGGAGTGGGATACAGTGACTGATGTTTGTGTGACCAGGAGGCTGAGGGGAGTGGGCTGCAGTGACTGAGGTGTGTGTGACCAGGAGCCTGAGGGGAGTGGGATGCAGTGACTGAGGTGTGTGTGACCAGGAGACTGAGGGGAGTGTGATGCAACGACTGAGGTGTGTGTGACCAGGAGACTGAGGGGAGTGGGATGCAGTGACTGAGGTGTGTGTGACCAGGAGACTGCGGGGAGTGGGATGCAGTGACTGAGGTGTGTGTGACCAGGAGATTGAGGGGAGTGGGATGCAATGACTGAGGTGTGTGTGCCCATGAGACTGAGGGCAGTGGGATGCAGTGACTGAGGTGCGTGTGACCAGGAAACTGAGGGGAGTGTGATGCAGTGACTGAGGTGTGTGTGACCATGAGGCTGAGGGGAGTGGTGTGCTGTGACTGAGGTGTGTGTGACCAGGAGACTGAGGGGAGTGTGATGCAGTGACTGAGGTGTGTGTGACTAGGAGACTGAGGGGAGTGGGATGCAGTGACTGAGGTGCGTGTGATCAGGAGACTGAGGAGAGTGGGATGCAGTGACTGAGGTGTGTGTGACCAGGAGAGTGAGGGCAGTGGGATGCAGTGACTGAGGTGCGTGCGACTAGGAGACTGAGGGTAGTGGGATGCAGTGACTGAGGTTTGTGTGACCAGGAGACTGAGGGCAGTGGGATGCAGTGACTGAGGTGTGTGTGACCATGAAACTGAGGGGAGTGGGATGCAGTGACTGAGGTGTGCGGGACCAGCAGACTGAGGGGAGTGGGATGCAGTGACTGAGGTGTGTGTGACGAGGAGACTGAGGGATGTAGGGTGCAGTGACTCAGGTGTGTGTGACCAGGAGACTGAGGGGATTGGGTTGCAGTGACTGAGGTGTGTGGGACCAGGAGACTGAGGGGAGTGGGATGCAGTGACTGAGGTGTGTGTGACCAGGAGACTGAGGGGAGTGGGATGCAGTGACGGAGGTGTGTGTGACCAGGAGACTGAGGGGAGTATGATGCACTGACTGAGGTGTGTGTGACCAGGAGACTGAGAGGAGTGGGATGCAGTGACTGAGGTGTGTGTGACCAGGAGACTGAGGGGAGTGGGATCCAGTGAATGAGGTGCGTGTGACCAGGGGACTGAGGGGAGTGGGATGCAGTGACTGAGGTGTGTGTGACCAGGAGACTGAAGGGAGTGGGATGCAGTGACTGAGGAGTGTGTGACCAGGAGACTGAGGGGAGTGGGATACAGTGACTGCTGTTTGTGTGACCAGGAGGCTGAGGGGAGTGGGCTGCAGTGACTGAGGTGTGTGTGACCAGGAGCCTGAGGGGAGTGGGATGCAGTGACAGAGTTGTGTGTGACCAGGAGACTGAGGGGAGTGTGATGCAACGACTGAGGTGTGTGTGACCAGGAGACTGAGGGGAGTGGGAAGCAGCGACTGAGGTGTGTGTGACCAGGAGACTGAGGGAAGTGGGATGAAGTGACTGAGGTGTGTGTGACCAGGGGAATGAGGGGAGTGGGATGCAGTGACTGAGGTGTGTGTGACCAGTAGACTGAGGGGAGTGGGATGCAGTGACTGAGGTGTGTGAGACCAGGAGACTGAGGGGAGTGGGATGCAGTGACTGAGGTGTGTGTGACCAGGAGACTGAGGGGAATGGGATGCAGTGACTGAGGTGTGTGTGACCAGGAGACTGAGGGGAGGGGGATGCAGTAATTGAGGTGTGTGTGACCAGGAGACTGAGGGGAGTGGGATGCAGTGACTGAGATTTGTGTGACCAGGAAGCTGAGGGGAGTGGGATGCAGTGACTGAGGTGTGTGTGACCAGGAGACTGAGGGGAGTATGATGCAGTGACTGAGGTGTGTCTGACCAGAAGACTGAGGGGAGTGGGATGCAGCGACTGAGGTGTGTGTGACGAGGAGACTGAGGGGAGTAGGGTGCAGTGACTGAGGTGTGTGTGACCAGGAGACTGAGGGGATTGGGGTGCAGTGACTGAGGTGTGTGGGACCAGGAGACTGAGGGGAGTGGGATGCAGTGACTGAGGTGTGTGTGACCAGGAGACTGAGGGGAGTGGGATGCAGTGACTGAGGTGTGTGTGACCAGGAGACTGAGGGGAGTGGGATGCAGTAAATGAGGTGTGTGTGACCAGGAGACTGAGGGGAGTGGGATGCAGTGACTGAGGTGTGGGTGACCAGGAAACTGAGGGGAGTGGGATGCAGTGACTGAGGTGTGTGTAACCAGGAGACTGAGGGGAGTGGGGTGCAGTGACTGAGGTGTGTGTGACCAGGAGACTGAGGGGAGTGGGATGCAGTGACTGAGGTGTGTGTGACCAGGAGACTGAGGGTAGTGGGATGCAGTGACTGAGTTGTGTGTGACCATGAGACTGAGGGGAGTGGGATGCAGTGACTGAGATGTGTATGACCAGGAGACTGAGGGGAGTGGGATGCAGTGACTGAGGTGTGTGTGACCAGGAGACTGAGGGGAGTGGGATGCAGTGACTGAAGTGTGTGTGACCAGGAGACTGAGGGGAGTATGATGCACTGACTGAGGTGTGTGTGACCAGGAGACTGAGAGGAGTGGGATGCAGTGACTGAGGTGTGTGTGACCAGGAGACTGAGGGGAGTGGGATCCAGTGAATGAGGTGCGTGTGACCAGGGGACTGAGGGGAGTGGGATGCAGTGACTGAGGTGTGTGTGACCAGGAGACTGAAGGGAGTGGGATGCAGTGACTGAGGAGTGTGTGACCAGGAGACTGAGGGGAGTGGGATACAGTGACTGATGTTTGTGTGACCAGGAGGCTGAGGGGAGTGGGCTGCAGTGACTGAGGTGTGTGTGACCAGGAGCCTGAGGGGTGTGGGATGCAGTGACTGAGGTGTGTGTGACCAGGAGACTGAGAGGAGTGTGATGCAACGACTGAGGTGTGTGTGACCAGGAGACTGAGGGGAGTGGGATGCAGTGACTGAGGTGTGTGTGACCAGGAGACTGCGGGGAGTGGGATGCAGTGACTGAGGTGTGTGTGACCAGGAGATTGAGGGGAGTGGGATGCAATGACTGAGGTGTGTGTGCCCATGAGACTGAGGGCAGTGGGATGCAGTGACTGAGGTGCGTGTGACCAGGAAACTGAGGGGAGTGTGATGCAGTGACTGAGGTGTGTGTGACCATGAGGCTGAGGGGAGTGGTGTGCTGTGACTGAGGTGTGTGTGACCAGGAGATTGAGGGGAGTGTGATGCAACGACTGAGGTGTGTGTGACCAGGAGACTGAGGGGAGTGGGAAGCAGCGACTGACGTGTGTGTGACCAGGAGACTGAGGGGAGTGGGATGAAGTGACTGAGGTGTGTGTGACCAGGGGACTGAGGGGAGTGGGATGCAGTGACTGAGGTGTGTGTGACCAGGAGACTGAGGGGAGTGTGATGCAGCGACTGAGGTGTTTGTGACCATGAGACTGAGGGAAGTGGGATGCAGTGACTGAGGTGTCTGTGACCAGAAGACGGAGGGGAGTGTGATGCAGCGACTGAGGTGTGTGTGACCAGGAGACTGAGGGGAGTGTGATGCAGCGACTGAGGTGTTTGTGACCAGGAGACTGAGGGGAGTGTGATGCAGTGACTGAGGTGTGTCTGACCAGAAGACTGAGAGGAGTGTGATGCAGTGACTGAGGTGTGTCTGACCAGAAGACTGAGGGGAGTGTGATGCATTGACTGAGGTGTATGTGACCAGGAGACTGAGGGGAGTGTGATGCAGTGACTGAGGTGTGTGTGACCAGGAGACTGAGGGGAGTGTGATGCAGTGACTGAGGTGTGTCTGACCAGAAGACTGAGGGGAGTGGGATGCAGCGACTGAGGTGTGTGTGGCGAGGAGACTGAGGGGAGTAGGGTGCAGTGACTGAGGTGTGTGTGACCAGGAGACTGAGGGGATTGGGGTGCAGTGACTGATGTGTGTGGGACCAGGAGGCTGAGGGGAGTGGGATGCAGTGACTGAGGTGTGTGTGACCAGGAGGCTGAGGGGAGTGGGATGCAGTGACTGAGTTGTGTGTGACCAGGAGACTGGGGGGAGTGGGATGCACTGACTGAGGTGTCTGTGACCAGGAGACTGAGAGGAGTGGGATGCAGTGACTGAGGTGTGTGTGACCAGGAGACTGTGGGGAGTGGGATGCAGAGACTGAGGTGTGTGTGACCAGGGGACTGAGGGGAGTGGGATGCAGTGACTGAGGTGTGTGTGACCAGGAGACTGAAAGGAGTGGGATGCAGTGACTGAGGTGTGTGTGACCAGGAGAATGAGGGGAGTGGGATGCAGTGACTGAGGTGTGTGTGACCAGGAGACTGAGGGGAGTGGGATGCAGTGACTGAGGTGTGTGTGACCAGGAGACTGAGGGGAGTGTGGTGCAGTGACTGAGGTGTGTCTGACCGGATGACTGAGGGGAGTGCGTTGCAGCGACTGAGGTGTGTGTGACGAGCAGACTGAGGGGAGTAGGGTGCAGTGACTGAGGTGAGTGTGACCAGGAGACTGAGGGGATTGGGTTGCAGTGACTGAGGTGTGTGGGACCAGGAGACTGAGGGGAGTGGGATGCAGTGACTGAGGTTTGTGTGACCAGGAGTCTGAGGGGAGTGTGATGCAGCGACTGAGGTATGTGTGACCAGGAGACTGAGGGGAGTGGGATGCAGTGACTGAGGTGTGTGGGACCAGGAGACTCAGGGGAGTGGGATGCAGTGACTGAGGTGTGTGTGACCAGGAGACTGATGGGAGTGGGATGCAGTAACTGAGTTGTGTGTGAGCAGGAGACTGAGGGGAGTGGGATGCAGTGACTGAGGTGTGTGTGACCAGGAGACGGAGGGGAGTGGGATGCAGTGACTGAGGTGTGTGTGACCAGGAGACTGAGGGGAGTGGGATGCAGTGACTGAGGTTTGTGTGACCAGGAGACTGAGGGGAGTGGGATGCAGTGACTGAGGTGTGTGTGACCAGGAGACTGTGGGGAGTGGGATGCAGTGACTGAGGTGCGTGTGAAAAGGAGACTGAGGGCAGTGGGATGCAGTGACTGAGGTGTGTGTGACCAGGAGACTGAGGGGTGTGGGATGCAGTGACTGAGGTATGTGAGACCAGGAGAAGGAGGGGAGTGGGATGCAGTGACTGAGGTGTGTGTGACCAGGAGATTGAGGGGAGTGGGATGCAGTGACAGACGTGTGTGTGACCAGGAGACTGAGGCGAGTGAGATGCAGCGACTGACGTGTGTGTGATCAGGAGACTGAGGGGAGTGGGATGCAGCGACTGAGGTGTGTGTGACCAGGAGACTGAGGGGAGTGAGATGGAGTGACTGAGGTGTGTGTGACCAGGAGACTGAGGGGAGTGGGATGCAGTGACTGAGGTGTGTGTGACCAGGAGACTGAGGGGAGTGTGATGCTGCGACTGAGGTGTTTGTGACCAGGAGACTGAGGGGAGTGGCATGCAGTGACTGAGGTGTATGTGACCAGGAGACTGAGGGGAGTGTGATGCAGTGACTGAGGTGTGTGTGACCAGGAGACTGAGGGGAGTGTGATGCAGTGACTGAGGTGTGTGTGACCAGAAGACTGAGGGGAGTGGGATGCAGCGATTGAGGTGTGTGTGGCGAGGAGACTGAGGGGAGTAGGGTGCAGTGACTGAGGTGTGTGTGACCAGGAGACTGAGGGGATTGGGGTGCAGTGACTGAGGTGTGTGGGACGAGGAGACTGAGGGGAGTGGGATGCAGTGACTGAGGTGTGTGTGACCAGGAGACTGAGGGGAGTGGGATGCACTGACTGAGGTGTGTGTGACCAGGAGACTGAGAGCAGTGGGATGCAGTGACTGAGGTGTGTGTGACCAGGAGACTGAAGGGAGTGGGATGCAGTGAATGAGGAGTGTGTGACCAGGAGACTGAGGGGAGTGGGATGCAGTGACTGAGGTGTGTGTCCAGGAGACTGAGGGGAGTGGGATGCAGTGACTGATGTGTGTGTGACCAGGGGACTGAGGGGAGTGGGATGCAGTGACTGAGGTGTGTGTGACCAGGAGACTGAGGGGAGTGGGATGCAGTGACTGAGGTGTGTGTGACCAGGAGACTGAGGGGAGTGGGATGCAGTGACTGATGGGTGTGTGACCAGTAGACTGAGGGGAGTGGGAAGCAGTGACTGAGGTGTGTGTGACCAGGAGACTGAGGGGAGTGGGATGCAGTGACTGAGGTGTGTGTGACCAGGAGACTGCGGGGAGTGGGATGCAGTGACTGACGTGTGGGTGACCAGGAGATTGAGGGGAGTGGGATGCAATGACTGAGGTGTGTGTGCCCATGAGACTGAGGGCAGTGGGATGCAGTGACTGAGGTGCGTGTGACCAGGAAACTGAGGGGAGTGTGATGCAGTGACTGAGGTGTGTGTGACCATGAGGCTGAGGGGAGTGGTGTGCTGTGACTGAGGTGTGTGTGACTAGGAGACTGAGGGGAGTGGGATGCAGTGACTGAGGTGCGTGTGACCAGGAGACTGAGGAGAGTGGGATGCAGTGACTGAGGTGTGTGTGACCAGGAGAGTGAGGGCAGTGGGATGCAGTGACTGAGGTGCGTGCGACTAGGAGACTGAGGGTAGTGGGATGCAGTGACTGAGGTTTGTGTGACCAGGAGACTGAGGGCAGTGGGATGCAGTGACTGAGGTGTGTGTGACCATGAAACTGAGGGGAGTGGGATGCAGTGACTGAGGTGTGCGGGACCAGGAGACTGAGGGGAGTGGGATGCAGTGACTGAGGTGTGTGTGACGAGGAGACTGAGGGGTGTAGGGTGCAGTGACTGAGGTGTGTGTGACCAGGAGACTGAGGGGATTGGGTTGCAGTGACTGAGGTGTGTGGGACCAGGAGACTGAGGGGAGTGGGATGCAGTGACTGAGGTGTGTGTGACCAGGAGACTGAGGGGAGTGGGATGCAGTGACGGAGGTGTGTGTGACCAGGAGACTGAGGGGAGTATGATGCACTGAGTGAGGTGTGTGTGACCAGGAGACTGAGAGGAGTGGGATGCAGTGACTGAGGTGTGTGTGACCAGGAGACTGAGGGGAGTGGGATCCAGTGAATGAGGTGCGTGTGACCAGGGGACTGAGGGGAGTGGGATGCAGTGACTGAGGTGTGTGTGACCAGGAGACTGAATTGAGTGGGATGCAGTGACTGAGGAGTGTGTGACCAGGAGACTGAGGGGAGTGGGATACAGTGACTGATGTTTGTGTGACCAGGAGGCTGAGGGGAGTGGGCTGCAGTGACTGAGGTGTGTGTGACCAGGAGCCTGAGGGGAGTGGGATGCAGTGACTGAGGTGTGTGTGACCAGGAGCCTGAGGGGAGTGTGATGCAACGACTGAGGTGTGTGTGACCAGGAGACTGAGGGGAGTGGGATGCAGTGACGGAGGTGTGTGTGACCAGGAGACTGAGGGGAGTATGATGCACTGACTGAGGTGTGTGTGACCAGGAGACTGAGAGGAGTGGGATGCAGTGACTGAGGTGTGTGTGACCAGGAGACTGAGGGGAGTGGGATCCAGTGAATGAGGTGCGTGTGACCAGGGGACTGAGGGGAGTGGGATGCAGTGACTGAGGTGTGTGTGACCAGGAGACTGAAGGGAGTGGGATGCAGTGACTGAGGAGTGTGTGACCAGGAGGCTGAGGGGAGTGGGATACAGTGACTGATGTTTGTGTGACCAGGAGGCTGAGGGGAGTGGGCTGCAGTGACTGAGGTGTGTGTGACCAGGAGCCTGAGGGGAGTGGGATGCAGTGACTGAGGTGTGTGTGACCAGGAGACTGAGGGGAGTGTGATGCAACGACTGAGGTGTGTGTGACCAGGAGACTGAGGGGAGTGGGATGCAGTGACTGAGGTGTGTGTGACCAGGAGACTGCGGGGAGTGGGATGCAGTGACTGAGGTGTGTGTGACCAGGAGATTGAGGGGAGTGGGATGCAATGACTGAGGTGTGTGTGCCCATGAGACTGAGGGCAGTGGGATGCAGTGACTGAGGTGCGTGTGACCAGGAAACTGAGGGGAGTGTGATGCAGTGACTGAGGTGTGTGTGACCATGAGGCTGAGGGGAGTGGTGTGCTGTGACTGAGGTGTGTGTGACCAGGAGACTGAGGGGAGTGTGATGCAGTGACTGAGGTGTGTGTGACTAGGAGACTGAGGGGAGTGGGATGCAGTGACTGAGGTGCGTGTGATCAGGAGACTGAGGAGAGTGGGATGCAGTGACTGAGGTGTGTGTGACGAGGAGACTGAGGGATGTAGGGTGCAGTGACTCAGGTGTGTGTGACCAGGAGACTGAGGGGATTGGGTTGCAGTGACTGAGGTGTGTGGGACCAGGAGACTGAGGGGAGTGGGATGCAGTGACTGAGGTGTGTGTGACCAGGAGACTGAGGGGAGTGGGATGCAGTGACGGAGGTGTGTGTGACCAGGAGACTGAGGGGAGTATGATGCACTGACTGAGGTGTGTGTGACCAGGAGACTGAGAGGAGTGGGATGCAGTGACTGAGGTGTGTGTGACCAGGAGACTGAGGGGAGTGGGATCCAGTGAATGAGGTGCGTGTGACCAGGGGACTGAGGGGAGTGGGATGCAGTGACTGAGGTGTGTGTGACCAGGAGACTGAAGGGAGTGGGATGCAGTGACTGAGGAGTGTGTGACCAGGAGACTGAGGGGAGTGGGATACAGTGACTGATGTTTGTGTGACCAGGAGGCTGAGGGGAGTGGGCTGCAGTGACTGAGGTGTGTGTGACCAGGAGCCTGAGGGGAGTGGGATGCAGTGACTGAGGTGTGTGTGACCAGGAGACTGAGGGGAGTGTGATGCAACGACTGAGGTGTGTGTGACCAGGAGACTGAGGGGAGTGGGAAGCAGCGACTGAGGTGTGTGTGACCAGGAGACTGAGGGGAGTGGGATGAAGTGACTGAGGTGTGTGTGACCAGGGGACTGAGGGGAGTGGGATGCAGTGACTGAGGTGTGTGTGACCAGTAGACTGAGGGGAGTGGGATGCAGTGACTGAGGTGTGTGAGACCAGGAGACTGAGGGGAGTGGGATGCAGTGACTGAGGTGTGTGTGACCAGGAGACTGAGGGGAATGGGATGCAGTGACTGAGGTGTGTGTGACCAGGAGACTGAGGGGAGGGGGATGCAGTAATTGAGGTGTGTGTGAGAGGAGACTGAGGGGAGTGGGATGCAGTGACTGAGATTTGTGTGACCAGGAAGCTGAGGGGAGTGGGATGCAGTGACTGAGGTGTGTGTGACCAGGAGACTGAGGGGAGTATGATGCAGTGACTGAGGTGTGTCTGACCAGAAGACTGAGGGGAGTGGGATGCAGCGACTGAGGTGTGTGTGACGAGGAGACTGAGGGGAGTAGGGTGCAGTGACTGAGGTGTGTGTGACCAGGAGACTGAGGGGATTGGGGTGCAGTGACTGAGGTGTGTGGGACCAGGAGACTGAGGGGAGTGGGATGCAGTGACTGAGGTGTGTGTGACCAGGAGACTGAGGGGAGTGGGATGCAGTGACTGAGGTGTGTGTGACCAGGAGACTGAGGGGAGTGGGATGCAGTAAATGAGGTGTGTGTGACCAGGAGACTGAGGGGAGTGGGATGCAGTGACTGAGGTGTGGGTGACCAGGAAACTGAGGGGAGTGGGATGCAGTGACTGAGGTGTGTGTAACCAGGAGACTGAGGGGAGTGGGGTGCAGTGACTGAGGTGTGTGTGACCAGGAGACTGAGGGGAGTGGGATGCAGTGACTGAGGTGTGTGTGACCAGGAGACTGAGGGTAGTGGGATGCAGTGACTGAGTTGTGTGTGACCATGAGACTGAGGGGAGTGGGATGCAGTGACTGAGATGTGTATGACCAGGAGACTGAGGGGAGTGGGATGCAGTGACTGAGGTGTGTGTGACCAGGAGACTGAGGGGAGTGGGATGCAGTGACTGAAGTGTGTGTGACCAGGAGACTGAGGGGAGTATGATGCACTGACTGAGGTGTGTGTGACCAGGAGACTGAGAGGAGTGGGATGCAGTGACTGAGGTGTGTGTGACCAGGAGACTGAGGGGAGTGGGATCCAGTGAATGAGGTGCGTGTGACCAGGGGACTGAGGGGAGTGGGATGCAGTGACTGAGGTGTGTGTGACCAGGAGACTGAAGGGAGTGGGATGCAGTGACTGAGGAGTGTGTGACCAGGAGACTGAGGGGAGTGGGATACAGTGACTGATGTTTGTGTGACCAGGAGGCTGAGGGGAGTGGGCTGCAGTGACTGAGGTGTGTGTGACCAGGAGCCTGAGGGGAGTGGGATGCAGTGACTGAGGTGTGTGTGACCAGGAGACTGAGAGGAGTGTGATGCAACGACTGAGGTGTGTGTGACCAGGAGACTGAGGGGAGTGGGATGCAGTGACTGAGGTGTGTGTGACCAGGAGACTGCGGGGAGTGGGATGCAGTGACTGAGGTGTGTGTGACCAGGAGATTGAGGGGAGTGGGATGCAATGACTGAGGTGTGTGTGCCCATGAGACTGAGGGCAGTGGGATGCAGTGGCTGAGGTGCGTGTGACCAGGAAACTGAGGGGAGTGTGATGCAGTGACTGAGGTGTGTGTGACCATGAGGCTGAGGGGAGTGGTGTGCTGTGACTGAGGTGTGTGTGACCAGGAGACTGAGGGGAGGGTGATGCAGTGCCTGAGGTGTGTGTGACTAGGAGACTGAGGGGAGTGGGATGCAGTGACTGAGGTGCGTGTGACCAGGAGACTGAGGAGAGTGGGATGCAGTGACTGAGGTGTGTGTGACCAGGAGAGTGAGGGCAGTGGGATGCAGTGACTGAGGTGCGTGCGACTAGGAGACTGAGGGTAGTGGGATGCAGTGACTGAGGTTTGTGTGACCAGGAGACTGAGGGCAGTGGGATGCAGTGACTGAGGTGTGTGTGACCATGAAACTGAGGGGAGTGGGATGCAGTGACTGAGGTGTGCGGGACCAGGAGACTGAGGGGAGTGGGATGCAGTGACTGAGGTGTGTGTGACGAGGAGACTGAGGGATGTAGGGTGCAGTGACTGAGGTGTGTGTGACCAGGAGACTGAGGGGATTGGGTTGCAGTGACTGAGGTGTGTGGGACCAGGAGACTGAGGGGAGTGGGATGCAGTGACTGAGGTGTGTGTGACCAGGAGTCTGAGGGGAGTGGGATGCAGTGACGGAGGTGTGTGTGACCAGGAGACTGAGGGGAGTATGATGCACTGACTGAGGTGTGTGTGACCAGGAGACTGAGAGGAGTGGGATGCAGTGACTGAGGTGTGTGTGACCAGGAGACTGAGGGGAGTGGGATCCAGTGAATGAGGTGCGTGTGACCAGGGGACTGAGGGGAGTGGGATGCAGTGACTGTGGTGTGTGTGACCAGGAGACTGAAGGGAGTGGGATGCAGTGACTGAGGAGTGTGTGACCAGGAGACTGAGGGGAGTGGGATACAGTGACTGATGTTTGTGTGACCAGGAGGCTGAGGGGAGTGGGCTGCAGTGACTGAGGTGTGTGTGACCAGGAGCCTGAGGGGAGTGGGATGCAGTGACTGAGGTGTGTGTGACCAGGAGACTGAGGGGAGTGTGATGCAACGACTGAGGTGTGTGTGACCAGGAGACTGAGGGGAGTGGGAAGCAGCGACTGAGGTGTGTGTGACCAGGAGACTGAGGGGAGTGGGATGAAGTGACTGAGGTGTGTGTGACCAGGGGACTGAGGGGAGTGGGATGCAGTGACTGAGGTGTGTGTGACCAGTAGACTGAGGGGAGTGGGATGCAGTGACTGAGGTGTGTGAGACCAGGAGACTGAGGGGAGTGGGATGCAGTGACTGAGGTGTGTGTGACCAGGAGACTGAGGGGAGTGGGATGCAGTGACTGAGGTGTGTGTGACCAGGAGACTGAGGGGAGGGGGATGCAGTAATTGAGGTGTGTGTGACCAGGAGACTGAGGGGAGTGGGATGCAGTGACTGAGATTTGTGTGACCAGGAAGCTGAGGGGAGTGGGATGCAGTGACTGAGGTGTGTGTGACCAGGAGACTGAGGGGAGTATGATGCAGTGACTGAGGTGTGTCTGACCAGAAGACTGAGGGGAGTGGGATGCAGCGACTGAGGTGTGTGTGACGAGGAGACTGAGGGGAGTAGGGTGCAGTGACTGAGGTGTGTGTGACCAGGAGACTGAGGGGATTGGGGTGCAGTGACTGAGGTGTGTGGGACCAGGAGACTGAGGGGAGTGGGATGCAGTGACTGAGGTGTGTGTGACCAGGAGACTGAGGGGAGTGGGATGCAGTGACTGAGGTGTGTGTGACCAGGAGACTGAGGGGAGTGGGATGCAGTAAATGAGGTGTGTGTGACCAGGAGACTGAGGGGAGTGGGATGCAGTGACTGAGGTGTGTGTGACCAGGAAGTTGAGGGGAGTGGGATGCAGTGACTGAGGTGTGTGTAACCAGGAGACTGAGGGGAGTGGGGTGCAGTGACTGAGGTGTGTGTGACCAGGAGACTGAGGGGAGTGGGATGCAGTGACTGAGGTGTGTGTGACCAGGAGACTGAGGGTAGTGGGATGCAGTGACTGAGTTGTGTGTGACCATGAGACTGAGGGGAGTGGGATGCAGTGAGTGAGATGTGTATGACCAGGAGACTGAGGGGAGTGGGATGCAGTGACTGAGGTGTGTGTGACCAGGAGACTGAGGGGAGTGTGATGCAGTGACTGAAGTGTGTGTGACCAGGAGACTGAGGGGAGTGGGATGCAGTGACTGAAGTTTGTGTGACCAGGAGACTGAGGGGAGTGGGCTGCAGTGACTGAGGTGTGTGTGACCAGGAGCCTGAGGGGAGTGGGATGCAGTGACTGAGGTGTGTGTGACCAGGAGATTGAGGGGAGTGTGATGCAACGACTGAGGTGTGTGTGACCAGGAGACTGAGGGGAGTGGGAAGCAGCGACTGAGGTGTGTGTGACCAGGAGACTGAGGGGAGTGGGATGAAGTGACTGAGGTGTGTGTGACCAGGGGACTGAGGGGAGTGGGATGCAGTGACTGAGGTGTGTGTGACCAGGAGACTGAGGGGAGTGTGATGCAGCGACTGAGGTGTTTGTGACCATGAGACTGAGAGGAGTGGGATGCAGTGACTGAGGTGTGTGTGACCAGGAGACTGAGGGGAGTGGGATCCAGTGAATGAGGTGCGTGTGACCAGGGGACTGAGGGGAGTGGGATGCAGTGACTGTGGTGTGTGTGACCAGGAGACTGAAGGGAGTGGGATGCAGTGACTGAGGAGTGTGTGACCAGGAGACTGAGGGGAGTGGGAAGCAGCGACTGAGGTGTGTGTGACCAGGAGACTGAGGGGAGTGGGATGAAGTGACTGAGGTGTGTGTGACCAGGGGACTGAGGGGAGTGGGATGCAGTGACTGAGGTGTGTGTGACCAGTAGACTGAGGGGAGTGGGATGCAGTGACTGAAGTGTGTGAGACCAGGAGACTGAGGGGAGTGGGATGCAGTGACTGAGGTGTGTGTGACCAGGAGACTGAGGGGAGTGGGATGCAGTGACTGAGGTGTGTGTGACCAGGAGACTGAGGGGAGGGGGATGCAGTAATTGAGGTGTGTGTGACCAGGAGACTGAGGGGAGTGGGATGCAGTGACTGAGATTTGTGTGACCAGGAAGCTGAGGGGAGTGGGATGCAGTGACTGAGGTGTGTGTGACCAGGAGACTGAGGGGAGTATGATGCAGTGACTGAGGTGTGTCTGACCAGAAGACTGAGGGGAGTGGGATGCAGCGACTGAGGTGTGTGTGACGAGGAGACTGAGGGGAGTGGGGTGCAGTGACTGAGGTGTGTGTGACCAGGAGACTGAGGGGATTGGGGTGCAGTGACTGAGGTGTGTGGGACCAGGAGACTGAGGGGAGTGGGATGCAGTGACTGAGGTGTGTGTGACCAGGAGACTGAGGGGAGTGGGATGCAGTGACTGAGGTGTGTGTGACCAGGAGACTGAGGGGAGTGGGATGCAGTAAATGAGGTGTGTGTGACCAGGAGACTGAGGGGAGTGGGATGCAGTGACTGAGGTGTGTGTGACCAGGAAGTTGAGGGGAGTGGGATGCAGTGACTGAGGTGTGTGTAACCAGGAGACTGAGGGGAGTGGGGTGCAGTGACTGAGGTGTGTGTGACCAGGAGACTGAGGGGAGTGGGATGCAGTGACTGAGGTGTGTGTGACCAGGAGACTGAGGGTAGTGGGATGCAGTGACTGAGTTGTGTGTGACCAAGAGACTGAGGGGAGTGGGATGCAGTGAGTGAGATGTGTATGACCAGGAGACTGAGGGGAGTGGGATGCAGTGACTGAGGTGTGTGTGACCAGGAGACTGAGGGGAGTGTGATGCAGTGACTGAAGTGTGTGTGACCAGGAGACTGAGGGGAGTGGGATGCAGTGACTGAAGTTTGTGTGACCAGGAGACTGAGGGGAGTGGGCTGCAGTGACTGAGGTGTGTGTGACCAGGAGCCTGAGGGGAGTGGGATGCAGTGACTGAGGTGTGTGTGACCAGGAGATTGAGGGGAGTGTGATGCAACGACTGAGGTGTGTGTGACCAGGAGACTGAGGGGAGTGGGAAGCAGCGACTGAGGTGTGTGTGACCAGGAGACTGAGGGGAGTGGGATGAAGTGACTGAGGTGTGTGTGACCAGGGGACTGAGGGGAGTGGGATGCAGTGACTGAGGTGTGTGTGACCAGGAGACTGAGGGGAGTGTGATGCAGCGACTGAGGTGTTTGTGACCATGAGACTGAGAGGAGTGGGATGCAGTGACTGAGGTGTGTGTGACCAGGAGACTGAGGGGAGTGGGATCCAGTGAATGAGGTGCGTGTGACCAGGGGACTGAGGGGAGTGGGATGCAGTGACTGTGGTGTGTGTGACCAGGAGACTGAAGGGAGTGGGATGCAGTGACTGAGGAGTGTGTGACCAGGAGACTGAGGGGAGTGGGATACAGTGACTGATGTTTGTGTGACCAGGAGGCTGAGGGGAGTGGGCTGCAGTGACTGAGGTGTGTGTGACCAGGAGCCTGAGGGGAGTGGGATGCAGTGACTGAGGTGTGTGTGACCAGGAGACTGAGGGGAGTGTGATGCAACGACTGAGGTGTGTGTGACCAGGAGACTGAGGGGAGTGGGAAGCAGCGACTGAGGTGTGTGTGACCAGGAGACTGAGGGGAGTGGGATGAAGTGACTGAGGTGTGTGTGACCAGGGGACTGAGGGGAGTGGGATGCAGTGACTGAGGTGTGTGTGACCAGTAGACTGAGGGGAGTGGGATGCAGTGACTGAGGTGTGTGAGACCAGGAGACTGAGGGGAGTGGGATGCAGTGACTGAGGTGTGTGTGACCAGGAGACTGAGGGGAGTGGGATGCAGTGACTGAGGTATGTGTGACCAGGAGACTGAGGGGAGGGGGATGCAGTAATTGAGGTGTGTGTGACCAGGAGACTGAGGGGAGTGGGATGCAGTGACTGAGATTTGTGTGACCAGGAAGCTGAGGGGAGTGGGATGCAGTGACTGAGGTGTGTGTGACCAGGAGACTGAGGGGAGTATGATGCAGTGACTGAGGTGTGTCTGACCAGAAGACTGAGGGGAGTGGGATGCAGCGACTGAGGTGTGTGTGACGAGGAGACTGAGGGGAGTAGGGTGCAGTGACTGAGGTGTGTGTGACCAGGAGACTGAGGGGATTGGGGTGCAGTGACTGAGGTGTGTGGGACCAGGAGACTGAGGGGAGTGGGATGCAGTGACTGAGGTGTGTGTGACCAGGAGACTGAGGGGAGTGGGATGCAGTGACTGAGGTGTGTGTGACCAGGAGACTGAGGGGAGTGGGATGCAGTAAATGAGGTGTGTGTGACCAGGAGACTGAGGGGAGTGGGATGCAGTGACTGAGGTGTGTGTGACCAGGAAGTTGAGGGGAGTGGGATGCAGTGACTGAGGTGTGTGTAACCAGGAGACTGAGGGGAGTGGGGTGCAGTGACTGAGGTGTCTGTGACCAGGAGACTGAGGGGAGTGGGATGCAGTGACTGAGGTGTGTGTGACCAGGAGACTGAGGGTAGTGAGATGCAGTGACTGAGTTGTGTGTGACCATGAGACTGAGGGGAGTGGGATGCAGTGAGTGAGATGTGTATGACCAGGAGACTGAGGGGAGTGGGATGCAGTGACTGAGGTGTGTGTGACCAGGAGACTGAGGGGAGTGTGATGCAGTGACTGAAGTGTGTGTGACCAGGAGACTGAGGGGAGTGGGATGCAGTGACTGAAGTTTGTGTGACCAGGAGACTGAGGGGAGTGGGCTGCAGTGACTGAGGTGTGTGTGACCAGGAGCCTGAGGGGAGTGGGATGCAGTGACTGAGGTGTGTGTGACCAGGAGATTGAGGGGAGTGTGATGCAACGACTGAGGTGTGTGTGACCAGGAGACTGAGGGGAGTGGGAAGCAGCGACTGAGGTGTGTGTGACCAGGAGACTGAGGGGAGTGGGATGAAGTGACTGAGGTGTGTGTGACCAGGGGACTGAGGGGAGTGGGATGCAGTGACTGAGGTGTGTGTGACCAGGAGACTGAGGGCAGTGTGATGCAGCGACTGAGGTGTTTGTGACCATGAGGCTGAGGGAAGTGGGATGCAGTGACTGAGGTGTGTGTGACCAGAAGACGGAGGGGAGTGTGATGCAGCGACTGAGGTGTGTGTGACCAGGAGACTGAGGGGAGTGTGATGCAGCGACTGAGGTTTTTGTGACCAGGAGACTGAGGGGAGTGTGATGCAGTGACTGAGGTGTGTCTGACCAGAAGACTGAGAGGAGTGTGATGCAGTGACTGAGGTGTGTCTGACCAGAAGACTGAGGGGAGTGTGATGCATTGACTGAGGTGTATGTGACCAGGAGACTGAGGGGTGTGTGATGCAGTGACTGAGGTGTGTGTGACCAGGAGACTGAGGGGAGTGTGATGCAGTGACTGAGGTGTGTCTGACCAGAAGACTGAGGGGAGTGGGATGCAGCGACTGAGGTGTGTGTGGCGAGGAGACTGAGGGGAGTAGGGTGCAGTGACTGAGGTGTGTGTGTCCAGGAGACTGAGGGGATTGGGGTGCAGTGACTGATGTGTGTGGGACCAGGAGGCTGAGGGGAGTGGGATGCAGTGACTGAGGTGTGTGTGACCAGGAGGCTGAGGGGAGTGGGATGCAGTGACTGAGTTGTGTGTGACCAGGAGACTGGGGGGAGTGGGATGCACTGACTGAGGTGTCTGTGACCAGGAGACTGAGAGGAGTGGGATGCAGTGACTGAGGTGTGTGTGACCAGGAGACTGTGGGGAGTGGGATGCAGAGACTGAGGTGTGTGTGACCAGGGGACTGAGGGGAGTGGGATGCAGTGACTGAGGTGTGTGTGACCAGGAGACTGAGGGGAGTGTGGTGCAGTGACTGAGGTGTGTCTGACCGGAAGACTGAGGGGAGTGGGATGCAGCGACTGAGGTGTGTGCGACCAGGAGACTGAAGGAATGGGATGCAGTGACTGAGGTGTGTCTGACGAGGAGACTGAGGGGAGTAGGGTGCAGTGACTGAGTTGTGTGTGACCAGGAGACTGAGGGGATTGGGTTGCAGTGACTGAGGTGTGTGGGACCAGGAGACTGAGGGGAGTGGGATGCAGTGACTGAGGTTTGTGTGACCAGGAGTCTGAGGGGAGTGTGATGGAGCGACTGAGGTATGTGTGACCAGGAGACTGAGGGGAGTGGGATGCAGTGACTGAGGTGCGTGTGAAAAGGAGACTGAGGGCAGTGGGATGCAGTGACAGAGGTGCGTGTGAAAAGGAGACTGAGGGGAGTGTGATGCAGTGACTGAGGTGTGTGTGAGCAGGAGACTGAGGGGAGTGGGATGCAGTGACTGAGGTGTGTGTGACCAGGAGACGGAGGGGAGTGGGATGCAGTGACTGAGGTGTGTGTGACAAGGGGACTGAGGGGAGTGGGATGCAGTGACTGAGGTGTGTGTGACCAGGAGACTGAAGGGATTGGGATGCAGTGACTGAGGAGTGTATGACCAGGAGACTGAGGGGAGTGGGATGCAGTGACTGAGGTGTGTGTGACCAGGAGACTGAGGGGAGTGGGATGCAGTGACTGAGATGTGTGTGACCCGGAGACTGAGGGGAGTGGGATGCAGTGACTGAGGTGTGTTTGGCCAGGAGACTGAGGGGAGTGGGATGCAGTGACTGAGGAGTGTGTGACCAGGAGACTGAGGGGAGTGGGATGCACTGACTGAGGTGGTGTGACCAGGAGACTGAGGGCAGTGGGATGCAGTGA
This sequence comes from Somniosus microcephalus, assembly GCF_052327205.1. Classification (NCBI taxonomy): domain Eukaryota; kingdom Metazoa; phylum Chordata; class Chondrichthyes; order Squaliformes; family Somniosidae; genus Somniosus; species Somniosus microcephalus. The sequence goes on from NW_028225181.1 coordinate 10,061,132, forward strand.
CTGAGGTATATGTGACCAGGAGACTGAGGGGAGTGGGATGCAGTGACTGAGGTGTGCGGGACCAGGAGTCTGAGCGGGGTGGGATGCAGTGACTGAGGTGTGTGTGACCAGGGGTCTGAGGGGAGTGGGATGCAGTGACTGAGGTGTGTGTGACCAGGAGGCTGAGGGGAGTGGGATGCAGTGACTGAGATTTGTGTGATCAGGAGACTGATGGGAGTGGGATGCAGTGACTGAGGTGTGTGTTACCAGGAGACTGAGTGGAGTGCGATGCAGTGACTGAGGTGTGTGTGACCAGGAGACTGAGGGGAGTGTGATGCAGTGACTGAGGTGTGTGTGACCAGGAGACTGTGGGGAGTGCGATGCAGTGACTGAGGTGTGTGTGACCAGGAGACTGAGGTTTGTGTGATGCAGTGACTGAGGTGTGTGTGACCAGGACATTGAGGGGTGTGGGATGCAGTGACTGAGGTGTGTGTGGCCAGGAGACTGAGGGGAGTGGGATGCAGTGACTGAGGTGTGTGTGACCAGGAGGCTAAGGGGAGTGGGATGCAGTGACTGAGGTGTGTGTGACCAGGAGACTGAGGGGAGTGGGATGCAGTGACTGAGGTGTGTGTGACCAGGAGACTGAGGGGAGTGGGATGCAGTGACTGAGGTGTGTGTGTCCAGCAGACTGAGGGGAGTGGGATGCAGTGACTGAGGTGTGTGTGACCAGGAGACTGAGGGGAGTGGGATGCAGTGACTGAGGTGTGTGTGTCCAGCAGACTGAGCGAAGTGTGATGCAGTGACAGAGGTTTGTGTGACCAGGAGACTGAGGGGAGTGGGATGCAGTGACGGAGGTCTGTCTGACCAGGAGACTGAGGGGAGTGGGATGCAATAACTGAGGTGTGTGTGACCAGGAGACTGAGGGGAGTGGGATGCAGTGATTGAGGTGTGTGTGACCAGGAAACTGAGGGGAGTGCGATGCAGGGACTGAGGTGAGTGTGACCAGGAGACTGAGGGCAGTGGGATGCAGTGACTGAGGTGTGTGTGACCAGGAGACTGAGTGGAGTGGGATGCAGTGACTGAGGTGTGTGTGAGCAGGAGACTGAGGGGAGTGTGATGCAGTGACTGAGGTGTGTGTGACCAGGAGACTGAGGGGAGTGGCATGCAGTGACTGAGGTGTGTGTGACCAGGAGACTGAGGGGCGTGGGATGCAGTGACTGAGGTGTGTGTGACCAGGAGACTGAGGTTTGTGGGATGCAGTGACTGAGGTGTGTGTGACCAGGAGACTGAGGGGAGTGGGATGCAGTGACTGAGGTGTGTGTGACCAGGAGACTGAGTGGAGTGGGATGCAGTGACTGAGGTGTGTGTGAGCAGGAGACTGAGGGGAGTGTGATGCAGTGACTGAGGTGTGTGTGACCAGGAGACTGAGGGGAGTGGGATGCAGTGACTGAGGTGTGTGTGACCAGGAAACTGAGGGGAGTGCGATGCAGGGACTGAGGTGTGTGTGACCAGGAGACTGAGGGGAGTGGGATGCAGTGACTGAGATGTGTGTGACCCGGAGACTGAGGGGAGTGGGATGCAGTGACTGAGGTGTGTTTGACCAGGAGACTGAGGGGAGTGGGATGCAGTGACTGAGGAGTGTGTGACCAGGAGACTGAGGGGAGTGGGATGCACTGACTGAGGTGGTGTGACCAGGAGACTGAGGGCAGTGGGATGCAGTGACTGAGGTATATGTGACCAGGAGACTGAGGGGAGTGGGATGCAGTGACTGAGGTGTGCGGGACCAGGAGTCTGAGCGGGGTGGGATGCAGTGACTGAGGTGTGTGTGACCAGGGGTCTGAGGGGAGTGGGATGCAGTGACTGAGGTGTGTGTGACCAGGAGGCTGAGGGGAGTGGGATGCAGTGACTGAGATTTGTGTGATCAGGAGACTGATGGGAGTGGGATGCAGTGACTGAGGTGTGTGTTACCAGGAGACTGAGTGGAGTGGGATGCAGTGACTGAGGTGTGTGTGACCAGGAGACTGAGGGGAGTGTGATGCAGTGACTGAGGTGTGTGTGACCAGGAGACTGAGGGGAGTGGGATGCAGTGACTGAGGTGTGTGTGACCAGGAAACTGAGGGGTGTGCGATGCAGGGACTGAGGTGTGTGTGACCAGGAGACTGAGGGGAGTGGGATGCAGTGACTGAGGTGTGTGTGACCAGGAGACTGAGGGGAGTGGGATGCAGTGACTGAGGTGTGTGTGACCAGGAGACTGAGGGGAGTGGGATGCAGTGACTGAGGTGTGTGTGACCAGGAGACTGAGGGGAGTGGGATGCAGTGACTGAGGTGTGTGTGACCTGGAGACTGAGGGGAGTGGGATGCAGCGACTGAGGTGTGTGTGACCAGGAGACTGAGGGGTGTGGGATGCAGTGACTGAGGTGTGTGTGACCAGGAGACTGAGGGGAGTGGGGTGCAGTGACTGAGGTGTGTGTGACCAGGGGACTGAGCGAAGTGTGATGCAGTGACTGAGGTGTGTGTGACCAGGAAACTGAGGGGAGTGGGATGCAGTGACTGAGGTGTGTCTGACCAGTAGACTGAGGGGAGTGGGATGCAATAACTGAAGTGTGTGTGACCTGGAGACTGAGGGGAGTGGGATGCAGTGATTGAGGTGTGTGTGACCAGGAAACTGAGGGGAGTGGGATGCAGTGACTGAGGTGTGTGTGTCCAGGAGACTGAGGGGAGTGGGATGCAGCGACTGAGGTGTGTGTGACCATGAGACTGAGGGGAGTGGGATGCAGTGACTGAGGTGTTGTGACCAGGAGACTAAGGGAAGTGGGATGCAGTGACTGAGGAGTGTCTGGCCAGAAGACTGAGGGGAGTGTGATGCAGCGACTGAGGTGTTTGTGACCAGGAGACTGAGGGGAGTGTGATGCAGCGACTGACGTGTTTGTGACCAGGACACTGAGGGGAGTGTGATGCAGTGACTGAGGTGTGTCTGACCAGAAGACTGAGGGGAGTCTGATGCAGTGACTGAGGTGTGTCTGACCAGAAGACTGAGGGGAGTGTGATGCAGTGACTGAGGTTTGTGTGAAAAGGAGACTGAGGGGATTGGGGTGCAGTGACTGATGTGTGTGGGACCAGGAGGCTGAGGGGAGTGGGATGCAGTGACTTAGGTTTGTGTGACCAGGAGGCTGAGGGGAGTGGGATGCAGTGACTGAGGTGTGTGTGACCAGGAGGCTGAGGGGTGTGGGATGCAGTGACTGAGGTTTGTGTGATCAGGAGACTGATGGGAGTGGGATGCAGTGACTGAGGTGTGTGTTACCAGGAGACTGAGTGGAGTGGGATGCAGTGACTGAGGTGTGTGTGACCAGGAGACTGAGGGGAGTGTGATGCAGTGACTGAGGTGTGTGTGACCAGGAGACTGTGGGGAGTGCGATGCAGTGACTGAGGTGTGTGTGACCAGGAGACTGAGGTTTGTGTGATGCAGTGACTGAGGGGTGTGTGACCAGGACATTGAGGGGTGTGGGATGCAGTGACTGAGGTGTGTGTGGCCAGGAGACTGAGGGGAGTGGGATGCAGTGACTGAGGTGTGTCTGACCAGGAGGCTAAGGGGAATGGGATGCAGTGACTGAGGTGTGTGTGACCAGGAGACTGAGCGGAGTGGGATGCAGTGACTGAGGTGTGTGTGACCAGGAGACTGAGGGGAGTGGGATGCAGTGACTGAGGTGTGTGTGACCAGCAGACTGAGGGGAGTGGGATGCAGTGACTGAGGTGTGTGTGACCAGGAGACTGAGGGGAGTGGGGTGCAGTGACTGATGTGTGTGTGACCAGGAGACTGAGCGAAGTGTGATGCAGTGACTGAGGTTTGTGTGACCAGGAGACTGAGGGGAGTGGGATGCAGTGACGGAGGTCTGTCTGACCAGGAGACTGAGGGAATGGGATGCAATAACTGAGGTGTGTGTGACCAGGAGACTGAGGGGAGTGGGATGCAGTGATTGAGGTGTGTGTGACCAGGAAACTGAGGGGCGTGCGATGCAGGGACTGAGGTGTGTGTGACCAGGAGACTGAGGGGAGTCGGATGCAGTGACTGAGGTGTGTGTGACCAGGAGACTGAGTGGAGTGGGATGCAGTGACTGAGGTGTGTGTGACCAGGAGACTGAGGGGAGTGTGATGCAGTGACTGAGGTGTGTGTGACCAGGAGACTGAGGGGCGTGGGATGCAGTGACTGAGGTGTGTGTGACCAGGAGACTGAGGTTTGTGGGATGCAGTGACTGAGGTGTGTGTGACCAGGACATTGGGGGGTGTGGGATGCAGTGACTGAGGTGTGTGTGACCAGGAGACTGAGGGGAGTGGGATGCAGTGACTGAGGTGTGTGTGACCAGGAGACTGAGGGGAGTGGGATGCAGTGACTGAGGTGTGTGTGACCAGGAGACTGAGGGGAGTGGGATGCAGTGACTGAGGTGTGTGTGACCTGGAGATTGAGGGGAGTGGGATGCAGTGACTGAGGTGTGCGGGACCAGGAGTCTGAGCGGGGTGGGATGCAGTGACTGAGGTGTGTGTGACCAGGAGACTGAGGGGAGTGGGATGCAGTGACTGAGATGTGTGTGACCCGGAGACTGAGGGGAGTGGGATGCAGTGACTGAGGTGTGTTTGACCAGGAGACTGAGGGGAGTGGGATGCAGTGACTGAGGTGTGTGTGACCAGGAGACTGAGGGGAGTGGGATGCAGTGACTGAGGTGGTGTGACCAGGAGACTGAGGGTAACAAAATGAATGAGTTAACGGCACAAATAATGACATATGGGTATGATCTTGTGGCCATTACAGAAACATGGCTGCAGGGTGACCATGACTGGGAATTAAACATACCAGGTTATTTAACAATCAGGAAGGACAGGCAGGAAGGGAGAGGAGGTGGGGTGGCTATGTTAATAAAGGAAGGAATCACTATAATACAGAGAAATGATATTGGGTCAAAGGAGCACGATAGTGAAACAGTTTGGCTGGAGGTAAGGAATAATAAGGGGAAAAAAACACTAGTGGGTGTAGTCTATAGGCCTCCGAACAGTTGCAACTCTGTTGGACGGAGTATTAATCAGGAAATAGTTGAGGCTTGTAATAAGGGAACAGCTATAATTATGGGGGATTTTAATTATCATATTAACTGGACAAATCAAATTGGGCAGAGCAGCCTTGAGGAAGAGTTCATTGAGTGTATTAGGGATGGGTTTCTTGAGCAGTATGTAACTGAACCGACCAGGGGGCAAGCAACCTTAGATTTGGTCCTGTGTAATGAGACAGGATTAATTAAAAATGTCCTAGTAAAGGATCCCCTTGGAATGAGTGACCATAACATGGTTGAGTTCCATATTCAATTAGAGGGTGAGAAGGTTGGATCTCAAACAAGCGTGCTGAGCTTGAATAAAGGAGACTATGAAGGTATGAGAGCGGAATTAATGAGAGTGGACTGGGAAAATAGATTAAAGGGTAAGACGGTACATGACCAGTGGTGTACATTTAAGGAGTTATTTTACAACTTCCAAAAAAAATATATTCCACTGAGGAAAAAAGGGTGTAAAAGAAAAGATAGCCATCCGTGGCTAAGTAAAGTAATTAAGGATAGTATCCGACTAAAAACAAGGGCATATAAGGTAGCCAAATCTAGTGGGAGGATGGAAGATTGGGAAGTCTTTAAAAGACAGCAAAAAATAACAAAAAGATTGATTAAGAAAGGGAAGATAGATTATGAAAGTAAATTAGCAAAAAATATAAAAACAGACAGTAAAAGTTTCTATAGTTATATAAAAAGAAAAAGGGTGGCTAAAGTAAATGTTGGTCCCTTAGAGGATGAGACCGGGAAATTAATGGTGGGAAACATGGAGATGGCAAAAACACTGAACAATTATTTTGTATCAGTCTTTACAGTAGAGGACACTAAGAATATCCCAACACTGGACAAACAGGGGGCTCTAGGGGGGAGGAACTAAATACAATTAAAATCACTAAGGAAGTGGTACTTGGTAAAATAATGGGACTCAAGGCGGATAAATCCCCTGGACCTGATGGCTTGCATCCCAGGGTCTTGAGGGAAGTAGCGGTAGGGATTGTGGATGCATTGGTAATAATTTTCCAAAACTCACTGGACTCAGCAAAGGTCCCGGCAGATTGGAAAACTGCTAATGTAACACCATTATTTAAAAAGGGTAGTAGGCAGACGGCTGGAAACTATAGACCTGTTAGCCTAACATCTGTGGTTGGTAAAATGTTAGAGTCCATTATTAAGGAGACAGTAACGGGACATTTGGATAAACACAATTTACTAGGGCAAACTCAGCATGGTTTCATGAAGGGGAAGTCATGTTTAACAAATTTGCTTGAGTTTTTTGAGGAAGTAACATACAGGGTGGATAAAGGGGAACCAGTGGACGTAGTGTATTTAGACTTCCAAAAGGCATTTGACAAGGTGCCACACAAAAGATTATTGCTCAAGATAAAAAATCACGGGATTGGGGGTAATATTCTGGCATGGGTGAAGGATTGGCTCTCTAACAGAAAGCAGAGAGTTGGGATAAATGGTTCGTTCTCAGATTGGCAACCAGTAACTAGTGGTGTTCCGCAGGGGTCAGTGCTGGGTCCCCAACTCTTTACAATCTATATTAACGATTTGGAGGAGGGGACCAAGTGTAACATATCAAAGTTTGCAGATGATACAAAGATGGGACGGAAAGTAGTGAGTGAGGAGGACATAAAAAACCTGCAAAGGGACATAGACAGGCTAAGTAAGTGGGCAAAGATTTGGCAGATGGAATACAATACTGGAAAGTGTGAAGTTATGCACTTTGGCAGGAAAAATCATAGAGCAAGTTATTATCTTAATGGCAAGAAACTGGAAAGTACTGTAGTACAAAGGGATCTGGGGGTCCTGGTGCACGAAACTCAAAAAGTTAGTATGCAGGTGCAGCAAGTGATCAAGAAGGCCAATGGAATGTTGGCTTTTATTGCTTGGGGGTTGGAATATAAAAACAGGGAGGTATTGCTGCAGTTGTACAAGGTATTGGTGAGGCCGCACCTGGAATACTGCATACAGTTTTGGTGTCCATACTTAAGAAAAGACATACTTGCTCTCGAGTCAGTACAAAGAAGGTTCACTCGGTTAATCCCGGGGATGAGGGGGTGGTCATATGAGGAGAGGTTGAGTAGATTGGGACTCTACTCATTGGAGTTCAGAAGAATGAGAGGCGATCTTATTGAAACATATAAGATTGTGAAGGGGCTTGATCGGGTGGATGCGGTGAGGATGTTCCCAATGATGGGTGAAACTAGAACTAGGGGGCATAATCTTAAAATAAGGGGCTGCTCATTCAAAACTGAGATGAGGAGAAACTTCTTCACTCAGAGGGTGGTAGGTTTGTGGAATTTGCTGCCCCAGAAAGCTGTGGAAGCTACATCATTAAATAAATTTAAAACAGAAATAGATAGTTTCCTAGAAGTAAAGGGAATAAAGGGTTACGGGGAGCGGGCAGGAAATTGGTCATGAGTCTGGGTTCGGAATGGTCATGGCCCTGTGGGTAGTGGAGCGGGCCCAGGGGCCGTGTAGCCTTGTTCTGCTCCTACTGTGTTCTAATTCTGTTAGATTTCAGGAGATGGTTTTATCCCTGTTCCTGGCTGGGGTGGAGATCGCCTTTACAGAAGGTAAGTACTGTAGAAAATATAGGGACAGGGTGATCTCCTGGAAGAATTTCGATCGCCTAGATGGGTCGGAGAGGAATTTCCCAGATTTTTTTCTCCCAAATTGGCCATTGGGTCTTTATCTGGTTTTTCGCCTCTCCCGGGAGATCACATGGGTTCGGGTGGATGCAGAGTGATAGAAGATTTGAGGTTAGGATCAGATCAGCCATGATCTTATTGAATGGTGGAGCAGGCTCGAGGGGCCGATTGGCCTACTCCTGCTCCTATTTCTTATGTTCTTATATATGTGACCAGGAGATTGAGGGGAGTGGGATGCAGTGACTGAGGTGTGCGGGACCAGGAGTCTGAGCGGGGTGGGATGCAGTGACTGAGGTGTGTGTGACCAGGAGTCTGAGGGGAGTGGGATGCAGTGACTGAGGTGTGTGTGACCAGGAGGCTGAGGGGAGTGGGATGCAGTGACTGAGGTTTGTGTGATCAGGAGACTGATGGGAGTGGGATGCAGTGACTGAGGTGTGTGTTACCAGGAGACTGAGTGGAGTGGGATGCAGTGACTGAGGTGTGTGTGACCAGGAGACTGAGGGGAGTGTGATGCAGTGACTGAGGTGTGTGTGACCAGGAGACTGTGGGGAGTGCGATGCAGTGACTGAGGTGTGTGTGACCAGGAGACTGAGGTTTGTGTGATGCAGTGACTGAGGGGTGTGTGACCAGGAGACTGAGGGGAGTGGGATGCAGTGACTGAGGTGTGTGTGACCAGGACATTGAGGGGTGTGGGATGCAGTGACTGAGGTGTGTGTTGCCAGGAGACTGAGGGTAGTGGGATGCAGTGACTGAGGTGTGTCTGACCAGGAGGCTAAGGGGAATGGGATGCAGTGACTGAGGTGTGTGTGACCAGGAGACTGAGCGGCGTGGGATGCAGTGACTGAGGTGTGTGTGACCAGGAGACTGAGGGGAGTGGGATGCAGTGACTGAGGTGTGTGTGACCAGCAGACTGAGGGGAGTGGGATGCAGTGACTGAGGTGTGTGTGACCAGGAGACTGAGGGGAGTGGGGTGCAGTGACTGATGTGTGTGTGACCAGGAGACTGAGCGAAGTGTGATGCAGTGACTGAGGTTTGTGTGACCAGGAGACTGAGGGGAGTGGGATGCAGTGACGGAGGTCTGTCTGACCAGGAGACTGCGGGAATGGGATGCAATAACTGAGGTGTGTGTGACCAGGAGACTGAGGGGAGTGGGATGCAGTGATTGAGGTGTGTGTGACCAGGAAACTGAGGGGCGTGCGATGCAGGGACTGAGGTGTGTGTGACCAGGAGACTGAGGGGAGTCGGATGCAGTGACTGAGGTGTGTGTGACCAGGAGACTGAGTGGAGTGGGATGCAGTGACTGAGGTGTGTGTGACCAGGAGACTGAGGGGAGTGTGATGCAGTGACTGAGGTGTGTGTGACCAGGAGACTGAGGGGCGTGGGATGCAGTGACTGAGGTGTGTGTGACCAGGAGACTGAGGTTTGTGGGATGCAGTGACTGAGGTGTGTGTGACCAGGACATTGAGGGGTGTGGGATGCAGTGACTGAGGTGTGTGTGACCAGGAGACTGAGGGGAGTGGGATGCAGTGACTGAGGTGTGTGTGACCAGGAGACTGAGGGGAGTGGGATGCAGTGACTGAGGTGTGTGTGACCAGGAGACTGAGGGGAGTGGGCTGCAGTGAATGAGGTGTGTGTGACCAGGAGACTGAGGTGAGTGGGATGCCGTGACTGAGGTGTGTGTGACCAGGAGACTGAGGGTAGTGTGATGCAGCGATTGTGTGTGTGACCAGGAGACTGAGGGGAGTGGGATGCAGCGACTGAGGTGTGTGTGACCAGGAGACTGAGGGGAGTGGGATGCAGTGATTGAGGTGTGTGTGACCAGGAAACTGAGGGGAGTGGGATGCAGTGACTGAGGTGTGTGTGTCCAGGAGACTGAGGGGAGTGGGATGCAGCGACTGAGGTGTGTGTGACCATGAGACTGAGGGAATGGGATGCAGTGACTGAGATGTGTATGACCAGGAGACTGAGGGGAGTGGGATGCAGTGACTGAGGTGTGTGTGACCAGGAGACTGAGAGGAGTGGGATGCAGTGACTGAGGTGTGTGTGACCAGGAGACTGAGGGGAGTGGGATGCAGTGACTGAGGTGTGTGTGACCAGGAGACTGAGGGGAGTGGGCTGCAGTGAATGAGGTGTGTGTGACCAGGAGACTGAGGTGAGTGGGATGCCGTGACTGAGGTGTGTGTGACCAGGAGACTGAGGGTAGTGTGATGCAGCGATTGTGTGTGTGACCAGGAGACTGAGGGGAGTGGGATACAGCGACTGAGGTGTGTGTGACCAGGAGACTGAGGGGAGTGGGATGCAGTAACTGAGGTGTGTGTGAACAGGAGACTGAGGGGAGTGGGATGCAGTGACTGAGGTGTGTGTGACCAGAAGACTGAGGGGAGTGTGATGCAGTGACTGAGGTGTGTGTGACCAGGAGACTGAGGGGAGTGGGATGCAGTGACTGAGGTGTGTGTGACTAGGAGACTGAGGGGAGTGGGCTGCAGTGAATGAGGTGTGTGTGACCAGGAGACTGAGGTGAGTGGGATGCCGTGACTGAGGTGTATGTGACCAGGAGACTGAGGGTAGTGTGATGCAGCGATTGTGTGTGTGACCAGGAGACTGAGGGGAGTGGGATGCAGCGACTGAGGTGTGTGTGACCAGGAGACTGAGGGGAGTGGGATGCAGTAACTGAGGTGTGTGTGAACAGGAGACTGAGGGGAGTGGGATGCAGTAACTGAGGTGTGTGTGACCGAAAGACTGAGGGGAGTGTGATGCAGCGACTGAGGTGTTGTGACCAGGAGACTGAGGGAAGTGGGATACAGTGACTGAGGAGTGTCTGACCAGAAGACTGAGGGGAGTGTGATGCAGCGACTGAGGTGTTTGTGACCAGGAGACTGAGGGGAGTGTGATGCAGCGAATGAAGTGTTTGTGACCAGGATACTGAGGGGAGTGTGATGCAGTGATTAAGGTGTGTCTGACCAGAAGACTGAGGGGAGTGTAATGCAGTGACTGAGGTGTGTCTGACCAGAAGACTGAGGGGAGTGTGGTGCAGTGACTGAGGTGTATGTGACCAGGAGACTGAGGGGAGTGTGATGCAGTGACTGAGGTGTGTGTGACCAGGAGACTGAGGGGAGTGTGATGCAGTGACTGAGGTGTGTCTGACCAGAAGACTGAGGGGAGTGGGATGCAGCGACTGAGGTGTGTGTGAAAAGGAGACTGAGGGGAGTAGGGTGCAGTGACTGAGGTGTGTGTGACCAGAAGACTGAGGGGATTGGGGTGCAGTGACTGATGTGTGTGGGACCAGGAGGCTGAGGGGAGTGGGATGCAGTGACTGAGGTTTGTGTGACCAGGAGGCTGAGGGGAGTGGGATGCAGTGACTGAGGTGTGTGTGACCAGGAGACTGAGGGGAGTGGAATGCAGTGAATGAGGTGTGTGTGACAAGGGGACTGAGGGGAGTGGGATGCAGTGACTGAGGTGTGTGTGACCAGGAGACTGAAGGGAGTGGGATGCAGTGACTGAGGAGTGTGTGACCAGGAGACTGAGGGGGGTGGGATGCAGTGACTGAGGTGTGTGTGACCAGGAGACTGAGGGGAGTGGGATGCAGTGACTGAGGTGTGTTTGACCCGGAGACTGAGTGGAGTGGGATGCAGTGACTGAGGTCTGTTTGACCAGGAGACTGAGGGGAGTGGGATGCAGTGACTGAGGTGTGTGTGACCAGGAGACTGAGGGGAGTGGGATGCAGTGACTGAGGTGTGTGTGACCAGGAGACTGAGGGCAGTGGGATGCAGTGACTGAGGTATGTGTGACCAGGAGACTGAGGGGAGTGGGATGCAGTGACTGAGGTGTGCGGGACCAGGAGTCTGAGCGGAGTGGGATGCAGTGACTGAGGTGTGTGTGACCAGGAGTCTGAGGGGAGTGGGATGCAGTGACTGAGGTGTGTGTGACCAGGAGGCTGAGGGGAGTGGGATGCAGTAACTGAGGTTTGTGTGATCAGGAGACTAATGGGAGTGGGATTCAGTGACTGAGGTGTGTGTGACCAGGAGACTGAGGGGAGTGTGATGCAGTGACTGAGGTGCGTGTGACCAGGAGACTGAGGGGAGTGCGATGCAGTGACTGAGGTGTGTGTGACCAGGACATTGAGGGGTGTGGGATGCAGTGACTGAGGTGTGTGTGACCAGGAGACTGAGGGGAGTGGGATGCAGTGACTGAGGTGTGTGTGACCAGGAGACTGAGGGGAGTGGGATGCAGTGACTGAGGTGTGTGTGACCAGGAGACTGAGGGGAGTGGGATGCAGTGACTGAGGCGTGTGTGACCAGGAGACTGAGGGGAGTGGAATGCAGTGACTGAGGTGTGTGTGACCAGCAGACTGAGGGGAGTGGGATGCAGTGACTGAGGTGTGTTTGACCAGGAGACTGAGCGAAGTGTGATGCAGTGACTGAGGTTTGTGTGACCAGGAGACTGAGGGGAGTGGGATGCAGTGACGGACGTGTGTCTGAAAAGGAGACTGAGGGGAGTGGGATGCAATAACTGAGGTGTGTGTGACCAGGAGACTGAGGTTTGTGGGATGCAGTGACTGAGGTGTGTGTGACCAGGAGACTGAGGGGTGTGGGATGCAGTGACTGAGGTGTGTGTGACCAGGAGACTGAGTGGAGTGGGATGCAGTGACTGAGGTGTGTGTGAGCAGGAGACTGAGGGGAGTGTGATGCAGTGACTGAGGTGTGTGTGACCAGGAGACTGAGGGGAGTGGGATGCAGTGACTGAGGTGTGTGTGACCAGGAAACTGAGGGGAGTGCGATGCAGGGACTGAGGTGTGTGTGACCAGGAGACTGAGGGGAGTGGGATGCAGTGACTGAGGTGTGTGTGACCAGGAGACTGAGGGGAGTGGGATGCAGTGACTGAGGTGTGTGTGACCAGGAGACTGAGGGGAGTGGGATGCAGTGACTGAGGTGTGTGTGACCAGGAGACTGAGGGGAGTGGGATGCAGTGACTGAGGTGTGTGTGACCTGGAGACTGAGGGGAGTGGGATGCAGCGACTGAGGTGTGTGTGACCAGGAGACTGAGGGGAGTGGGATGCAGTGTCTGAGGTGTGTGTGACCAGGAGACTGAGGGGAGCGGGGTGCAGTGACTGAGGTGTGTGTGACAAGGGGACTGAGCGAAGTGTGATGCAGTGACTGAGGTGTGTGTGACCAGGAAACTGAGGGGAGTGGGATGCAGTGGCTGAGGTGTGTCTGACCAGTAGACTGAGGGGAGTGGGATGCAATAACTGAAGTGTGTGTGACCTGGAGACTGAGGGGAGTGGGATGCAGTGATTGAGGTGTGTGTGACCAGGAAACTGAGGGGAGTGGGATGCAGTGACTGAGGTGTGTGTGTCCAGGAGACTGAGGGGAGTGGGATGCAGCGACTGAGGTGTGTGTGACCATGAGACTGAGGGGAGTGGGATGCAGTGACTGAGGTGTTGTGACCAGGAGACTGAGGGAAGTGGGATGCAGTGACTGAGGAGTGTCTGACCAGAAGACTGAGGGGAGTGTGATGCAGCGACTGAGGTGTTTGTGACCAGGAGACTGAGGGGAGTGTGATGCAGCGACTGACGTGTTTGTGACCAGGACACTGAGGGGAGTGTGATGCAGTGACTGAGGTGTGTCTGACCAGAAGACTGAGGGGAGTCTGATGCAGTGACTGAGGTGTGTCTGACCAGAAGACTGAGGGGAGTGTGATGCAGTGACTGAGGTGTGTGTGAAAAGGAGACTGAGGGGATTGGGGTGCAGTGACTGATGTGTGTGGGACCAGGAGGCTGAGGGGAGTGGGATGCAGTGACTTACGTTTGTGTGACCAGGAGGCTGAGGGGAGTGGGATGCAGTGACTGAGGTATGTGTGACCAGGAGGCTGAGGGGTGTGGGATGCAGTGACTGAGGTTTGTGTGATCAGGAGACTGATGGGAGTGGGATGCAGTGATTGAGGTGTGTGTTACCAGGAGACTGAGTGGAGTGGGATGCAGTGACTGAGGTGTGTGTGACCAGGAGACTGAGGGGAGTGTGATGCAGTGACTGAGGTGTGTGTGACCAGGAGACTGTGGGGAGTGCGATGCAGTGACTGAGGTGTGTGTGACCAGGAGACTGAGGTTTGTGTGATGCAGTGACTGAGGGGTGTGTGACCAGGACATTGAGGGGTGTGGGATGCAGTGTCTGAGGTGTGTGTGGCCAGGAGACTGAGGGGAGTGGGATGCAGTGACTGAGGTGTGTCTGACCAGGAGGCTAAGGGGAATGGGATGCAGTGACTGAGGTGTGTGTGACCAGGAGACTGAGCGGAGTGGGATGCAGTGACTGAGGTGTGTGTGACCAGGAGACTGAGGGGAGTGGGATGCAGTGACTGAGGTGTGTGTGACCAGCAGACTGAGGGGAGTGGGATGCAGTGACTGAGGTGTGTGTGACCAGGAGACTGAGGGGAGTGGGGTGCAGTGACTGATGTGTGTGTGACCAGGAGACTGAGCGAAGTGTGATGCAGTGACTGAGGTTTGTGTGACCAGGAGACTGAGGGGAGTGGGATGCAGTGACGGAGGTCTGTCTGACCAGGAGACTGAGGGAATGGGATGCAATAACTGAGGTGTGTGTGACCAGGAGACTGAGGGGAGTGGGATGCAGTGATTGAGGTGTGTGTGACCAGGAAACTGAGGGGCGTGCGATGCAGGGACTGAGGTGTGTGTGACCAGGAGACTGAGGGGAGTCGGATGCAGTGACTGAGGTGTGTGTGACCAGGAGACTGAGTGGAGTGGGATGCAGTGACTGAGGTGTGTGTGACCAGGAGACTGAGGGGAGTGTGATGCAGTGACTGAGGTGTGTGTGACCAGGAGACTGAGGGGCGTGGGATGCAGTGACTGAGGTGTGTGTGACCAGGAGACTGAGGTTTGTGGGATGCAGTGACTGAGGTGTGTGTGACCAGGACATTGGGGGGTGTGGGATGCAGTGACTGAGGTGTGTGTGACCAGGAGACTGAGGGGAGTGGGATGCAGTGACTGAGGTGTGTGTGACCAGGAGACTGAGGGGAGTGGGATGCAGTGACTGAGGTGTGTGTGACCAGGAGACTGAGGGGAGTGGGATGCAGTGACTGAGGTGTGTGTGACCTGGAGATTGAGGGGAGTGGGATGCAGTGACTGAGGTGTGCGGGACCAGGAGTCTGAGCGGGGTGGGATGCAGTGACTGAGGTGTGTGTGACCAGGAGACTGAGGGGAGTGGGATGCAGTGACTGAGATGTGTGTGACCCGGAGACTGAGGGGAGTGGGATGCAGTGACTGAGGTGTGTTTGACCAGGAGACTGAGGGGAGTGGGATGCAGTGACTGAGGTGTGTGTGACCAGGAGACTGAGGGGAGTGGGATGCAGTGACTGAGGTGGTGTGACCAGGAGACTGAGGACAGTGGGATGCAGTGACTGAGGTATATGTGACCAGGAGATTGAGGGGAGTGGGATGCAGTGACTGAGGTGTGCGGGACCAGGAGTCTGAGCGGGGTGGGATGCAGTGACTGAGGTGTGTGTGACCAGGAGTCTGAGGGGAGTGGGATGCAGTGACTGAGGTGTGTGTGACCAGGAGGCTGAGGGGAGTGGGATGCAGTGACTGAGGTTTGTGTGATCAGGAGACTGATGGGAGTGGGATGCAGTGACTGAGGTGTGTGTTACCAGGAGACTGAGTGGAGTGGGATGCAGTGACTGAGGTGTGTGTGACCAGGAGACTGAGGGGTGTGTGATGCAGTGACTGAGGTGTGTGTGACCAGGAGACTGTGGGGAGTGCGATGCAGTGACTGAGGTGTGTGTGACCAGGAGACTGAGGTTTGTGTGATGCAGTGACTGAGGGGTGTGTGACCAGGACATTGAGGGGTGTGGGATGCAGTGACTGAGGTGTGTGTGGCCAGGAGACTGAGGGTAGTGGGATGCAGTGACTGAGGTGTGTCTGACCAGGAGGCTAAGGGGAATGGGATGCAGTGACTGAGGTGTGTGTGACCAGGAGACTGAGCGGCGTGGGATGCAGTGACTGAGGTGTGTGTGACCAGGAGACTGAGGGGAGTGGGATGCAGTGACTGAGGTGTGTGTGACCAGCAGACTGAGGGGAGTGGGATGCAGTGACTGAGGTGTGTGTGACCAGGAGACTGAGGGGAGTGGGGTGCAGTGACTGATGTGTGTGTGACCAGGAGACTGAGCGAAGTGTGATGCAGTGACTGAGGTTTGTGTGACCAGGAGACTGAGGGGAGTGGGATGCAGTGACGGAGGTCTGTCTGACCAGGAGACTGAGGGGATGGGATGCAATAACTGAGGTGTGTGTGACCAGGAGACTGAGGGGAGTGGGATGCAGTGATTGAGGTGTGTGTGACCAGGAAACTGAGGGGCGTGCGATGCAGGGACTGAGGTGTGTGTGACCAGGAGACTGAGGGGAGTCGGATGCAGTGACTGAGGTGTGTGTGACCAGGAGACTGAGTGGAGTGGGATGCAGTGACTGAGGTGTGTGTGACCAGGAGACTGAGGGGAGTTTGATGCAGTGACTGAGGTGTGTGTGACCAGGAGACTGAGGGGCGTGGGATGCAGTGACTGAGGTGTGTGTGACCAGGAGACTGAGGTTTGTGGGATGCAGTGACTGAGGTGTGTGTGACCAGGACATTGAGGGGTGTGGGATGCAGTGACTGAGGTGTGTGTGACCAGGAGACTGAGGGGAGTGGGATGCAGTGACTGAGGTGTGTGTGACCAGGAGACTGAGGGGAGTGGGATGCAGTGACTGAGGTGTGTGTGACCATGAGACTGAGGGGAGTGGGATGCAGTGACTGAGGTGTGTGTGACCTGGAGACTGAGGGGAGTGGGATGCAGCGACTGAGGTGTGTGTGACCAGGAGACTGAGGGGAGTGGGATGCAGTGACTGAGGTGTGTGTGACCAGGAGACTGAGGGGAGTGGGGTGCAGTGACTGAGGTGTGTGTGACCAGGGGACTGAGCGAAGTGTGATGCAGTGACTGAGGTGTGTGTGACCAAGAAACTGAGGGGAGTGGGATGCAGTGACTGAGGTGTGTGTGTGTAGGAGACTGAGGGGAGTGGGATGCAGCGACTGAGGTGTGTGTGACCATGAGACTGAGGGAATGGGATGCAGTGACTGAGATGTGTATGACCAGGAGACTGAGGGGAGTGGGATGCAGTGACTGAGGTGTGTGTCACCAGGAGACTGAGAGGAGTGGGATGCAGTGACTGAGGTGTGTGTGACCAGGAGACTGAGGGGAGTGGGATGCAGTGACTGAGGTGTGTGTGACCAGGAGACTGAGGGGAGTGGGCTGCAGTGAATGAGGTGTGTGTGACCAGGAGACTGAGGTGAGTGGGATGCCGTGACTGAGGTGTGTGTGACCAGGAGACTGAGGGTAGTGTGATGCAGCGATTGTGTGTGTGACCAGGAGACTGAGGGGAGTGGAATGCAGCGACTGAGGTGTGTGTGACCAGGAGACTGAGGGGAGTGGGATGCAGTGATTGAGGTGTGTGTGACCAGGAAACTGAGGGGAGTGGGATGCAGTGACTGAGGTGTGTGTGTCCAGGAGACTGAGGGGAGTGGGATGCAGCGACTGAGGTGTGTGTGACCATGAGACTGAGGGAATGGGATGCAGTGACTGAGATGTGTATGACCAGGAGACTGAGGGGAGTGGGATGCAGTGACTGAGGTGTGTGTGACCAGGAGACTGAGAGGAGTGGGATGCAGTGACTGAGGTGTGTGTGACCAGGAGACTGAGGGGAGTGGGATGCAGTGACTGAGGTGTGTGTGACCAGGACACTGAGGGGAGTGGGCTGCAGTGAATGAGGTGTGTGTGACCAGGAGACTGAGGTGAGTGGGATGCCGTGACTGAGGTGTGTGTGACCAGGAGACTGAGGGTAGTGTGATGCAGCGATTGTGTGTGTGACCAGGAGACTGAGGGGAGTGGGATACAGCGACTGAGTGTGTGTGACCAGGAGACTGAGGGGAGTGGGATGCAGTAACTGAGGTGTGTGTGAACAGGAGACTGAGGGGAGTGGGATGCAGTGACTGAGGTGTGTGTGACCAGAAGACTGAGGGGAGTGTGATGCAGTGACTGAGGTGTGTGTGACCAGGAGACTGAGGGGAGTGGGATGCAGTGACTGAGGTGCGTGTGACCAGGAGACTGAGGGGAGGGGATGCAGTGACTGAGGTGCGTGTGACCAGGAGACTGAGGGGAGTGTGATGCAGTGACTGAGGTGTGTGTGACCAGGAGACTGAGGGGAGTGTGATGCAGTGACTGAGGTGTGTCTGACCAGAAGACTGAGGGGAGTGTGATGCAGTGACTGAGGTGTGTGTGACCAGGAGACTGAGGGGAGTGGGATGCAGTGACTGAGGTGCGTGTGACCAGGAGACTGAGGGGAGGGGATGCAGTGACTGAGGTGCGTGTGACCAGGAGACTGAGGGGAGTGTGATGCAGTGACTGAGGTGTGTGTGACCAGGAGACTGAGGGGAGTGTGATGCAGTGACTGAGGTGTGTCTGACCAGAAGACTGAGGGGAGTGGGATGCAGCGACTGAGGTGTGTGTGAAAAGGAGACTGAGGGGAGTAGGGTGCAGTGACTGAGGTGTGTGTGACCAGGAGACTGAGGGGATTGGGGTGCAGTGACTGATGTGTGTGGGACCAGGAGGCTGAGGGGAGTGGGATGCAGTGACTGAGGTTTGTGTGACCAGGAGGCTGAGGGGAGTGGGATGCAGTGACTGAGGTGTGTGTGACCAGGAGACTGAGGGGAGTGGGATGCAGTGACTGAGGTGTGTTTGACCCGGAGACTGAGTGGAGTGGGATGCAGTGACTGAGGTCTGTTTGACCAGGAGACTGAGGGGAGTGGGATGCAGTGACTGAGGTGTGTGTGACCAGGAGACTGAGGGCAGTGGGATGCAGTGACTGAGGTGTGTGTGACCAGGAGACTGAGGGCAGTGGGATGCAGTGACTGAGGTATGTGTGACCAGGAGACTGAGGGGAGTGGGATGCAGTGACTGAGGTGTGCGGGACCAGGAGTCTGAGCGGAGTGGGATGCAGTGACTGAGGTGTGTGTGACCAGGAGTCTGAGGGGAGTGGGATGCAGTGACTGAGGTGTGTGTGACCAGGAGGCTGAGGGGAGTGGGATGCAGTGACTGAGGTTTGTGTGATCAGGAGACTAATGGGAGTGGGATGCAGTGACTGAGGTGTGTGTGACCAGGAGACTGAGGGGAGTGTGATGCAGTGACTGAGGTGCGTGTGACCAGGAGACTGAGGGGAGTGCGATGCAGTGACTGAGGTGTGTGTGACCAGGAGACTGAAGTTTGTGTGATGCAGTGACTGAGGTGTGTGTGACCAGGACATTGAGGGGTGTGGGATGCAGTGACTGAGGTGTGTGTGACCAGGAGACTGAGGGGAGTGGGATGCAGTGACTGAGGTGTGTGTGACCAGGAGACTGAGGGGAGTGGGATGCAGTGACTGAGGTGTGTGTGACCAGGAGACTGAGGGGAGTGGGATGCAGTGACTGAGGTGTGTGTGACCAGGAGACTGAGGGGAGTGGAATGCAGTGACTGAGGTGTGTGTGACCAGCAGACTGAGGGGAGTGGGATGCAGTGACTGAGGTGTGTTTGACCAGGAGACTGAGGGGAGTGGGGTGCAGTGACTGAGGTGTGTGTGACCAGGAGACTGAGCGAAGTGTGATGCAGTGACTGAGGTTTGTGTGACCAGGAGACTGAGGGGAGTGGGATGCAGTGACGGACGTGTGTCTGACAAGGAGACTGAGGGGAGTGGGATGCAATAACTGAGGTGTGTGTGACCAGTAGACTGAGGGGAGTGGGATGCAGTGATTGAGGTGTGTGTGACCAGGAAACTGAGGGGAGTGCGATGCAGTGACTGAGGTGTGTGTGACCAGGAGACTGAGGGGAGTGGGATGCAGTGACTGAGGTGTGTGTGACCAGGAGACTGAGTGGAGTGGGATGCAGTGACTGAGGTGTGTGTGACCAGGAGACTGAGGGGTGTGTGATGCAGTGACTGAGGTGTGTGTGACCAGGAGACTGAGGGGAGTGGCATGCAGTGACTAAGGTGTGTGTGACCAGGAGACGGAGGGGCGTGGGATGCAGTGACTGAGGTGTGTGTGACCAGGAGACTGAGGTTTGTGGGATGCAGTGACTGAGGTGTGTGTGACCAGGACATTGAGGGGTGTGGGATGCAGTGACTGAGGTGTGTGTGACCAGGAGACTGAGGGGAGTGGGATGCAGTGACTGAGGTGTGTGTGACCAGGAGACTGAGGGGAGTGGGATGCAGTGACTGAGGTGTGTGTGATCGGGAGACTGAGGGGAGTGGGGTGCAGTGACTGAGGTGTGTGTGACCAGGAGACTGAGGGGAGTGGGATGCAGTGACTGAGGTGTGTGTGACCAGGAGACTGAGGGGAGTGGGCTGCAGTGACTGAGGTGTGTGTGACCAGGAGACTGAGGGGAGTGGGATGCAGTGACTGAGGTGTGTGTGACCAGGAGACTGAGGGGAGTGTGATGCAGCGACTGAGGTGTGTGTGACCAGGAGACTGAGGGGAGTGGGATGCAGCTACTGAGGTGTGTCTGACCAGGAGAGTGAGGGGAGTGGGATGCAGTGACTGATGTGTGTGTGACCAGGAGACTGAGGGGAGTGGGATGCAGTGACTGAGGTGTGTGTGACCAGGAGACTGAGGGGAGTGTGATGCAGCGACTGAGGTGTTGTGACCAGGAGACTGAGGGAAGTGGGATGCAGTGACTGAGGTGTGCCTGACCAGAAGACTGAGGGGAGTTTGATGCAGCGACTGAGGTGTGTGTGACCAGGAGACTAAGGGGAGTGTGATGCAGCGACTGAGGTGTTTTTGACGAGGAGACTGAGGGGAGTGTGATGCAGTGACTGAGGTGTGTCTGACCAGAAGACTGAGGGGAGTGTGATGCAGTGACTGAGGTGTGTCTGACCAGAAGACTGAGGGGAGTGTGATGCAGTGACTGAGGTGTATGTGACCAGGAGACTGAGGGGAGTGTGATGCAGTGACTGAGGTGTGTGTGACCAGGAGACTGAGGGGAGTGTGATGCAGTGACTGAGGTGTGTCTGACCAGAAGACTGAGGGGAGTGGGATGCAGCGACTGAGGTGTGTGTGAAAAGGAGACTGAGGGGAGTAGGGTGCAGTGACTGAGGTGTGTGTGACCAGGAGACTGAGGGGATTGGGGTGCAGTGACTGATGTGTGTGGGACCAGGAGGCTGAGGGGAGTGGGATGCAGTGACTGAGGTTTGTGTGACCAGCAGGCTGAGGGGAGTGGGATGCAGTGACTGAGGTGTGTGTGACCAGGAGACTGAGGGGAGTGGGATGCAGTGAATGAGGTGTGTGTGACAAGGGGACTGAGGGGAGTGGGATGCAGTGACTGAGGTGTGTGTGACCAGGAGACTGAAGGGAGTGGGATGCAGTGACTGAGGAGTGTGTGACCAGGACACTGAGGGGAGTGGGATGCAGTGACTGAGGTGTGTGTGACCAGGAGACTGAGGGGAGTGGGATGCAGTGACTGAGGTGTGTGTGACCAGCAGACTGAGGGGAGTGGGATGCAGTGACTGAGGTGTGTGTGACCAGGAGACTGCGGGGAGTGGGGTGCAGTGACTGATGTGTGTGTGACCAGGAGACTGAGCGAAGTGTGATGCAGTGACTGAGGTTTGTGTGACCAGGAGACTGAGGGGAGTGGGATGCAGTGACGGAGGTCTGTCTGACAAGGAGACTGAGGGGAGTGGGATGCAATAACTGAGGTGTGTGTGACCAGGAGACTGAGGGGAGTGGGATGCAGTGATTGAGGTGTGTGTGACCAGGAAACTGAGGGGAGTGCGATGCAGGGACTGAGGTGTGTGTGACCAGGAGACAGAGGGGAGTGGGATGCAGTGACTGAGGTGTGTGTGACCAGGAGACTGAGTGGAGTGGGATGCAGTGACTGAGGTGTGTGTGACCAGGAGACTGAGGGGAGTGTGATGCAGTGACTGAGGTGTGTGTGACCAGGAGACTGAGGGGAGTGGCATGCAGCGACTGAGGTGTGTGTGACCAGGAGACTGAGGGGCGTGGGATGCAGTGACTGAGGTGTGTGTGACCAGGAGACTGAGGTTTGTGGGATGCAGTGACTGAGGTGTGTGTGACCAGGACATTGAGGGGTGTGGGATGCAGTGACTGAGGTGTGTGTGACCAGGAGACTGAGGGGAGTGGGATGCAGTGACTGAGGTGTGTGTGACCAGGAGACTGAGGGGAGTGGGATGCAGTGACTGAGGTGTGTGTGACCAGGAGACTGAGGGGAGTGGGATGCAGTGACTGAGGTGTGTGTGACCTGGAGACTGAGGGGAGTGGGATGCAGCGACTGAGGTGTGTGTGACCAGGAGACTGAGGGGAGTGGGATGCAGTGACTGAGGTGTGTGTGACCAGGAGACTGAGGGGAGTGGGGTGCAGTGACTGAGGTGTGTGTAACCAGGGGACTGAGCGAAGTGTGATGCAGTGACTGAGGTGTGTGTGACCAGGAAACTGAGGGGAGTGGGATGCAGTGACTGAGGTGTGTCTGACCAGGAGACTGAGGGGAGTGGGATGCAATAACTGAGGTGTGTGTGACCTGGAGACTGAGGGGAGTGGGATGCAGTGATTGAGGTGTGAGTGACCAGGAAACTGAGGGGAGTGGGATGCAGTGACTGAGGTGTGTGTGTCCAGGAGACTGAGGGGAGTGGGATGCAGCGAATGAGGTGTGTGTGACCATGAGACTGAGGGGAGTGGGATGCAGTGACTGAGATGTGTATGACCAGGAGACTGAGGGGAGTGGGATGCAGTGACTGAGGTGTGTGTGACCAGGAGACTGAGAGGAGTGGGATGCAGTGACTGAGGTGTGTATGACCAGGAGACTGAGGGGAGTGGGATGCAGTGACTGAGGTGTGTGTGACCAGGAGACTGAGGGGAGTGGGCTGCAGTGAATGAGGTGTGTGTGACCAGGAGACTGAGGTGAGTGGGATGCAGTGACTGAGGTGTGTGTGACCAGGAGACTGAGGGTAGTGTGATGCAGCGATTGTGTGTGTGACCAGGAGACTGAGGGGAGTGGGATGCAGCGACTGAGGTGTGTGTGACCAGGAGACTGAGGGGAGTGGGATGCAGTAACTGAGGTGTGTGTGAACAGGAGACTGAGGGGAGTGGGATGCAGTGACAGAGGTGTGTGTGGCCAGAAGACTGAGGGGAGTGTGATGCAGCGACTGAGGTGTTGTGACCAGGAGACTGAGGGAAGTGGGATGCAGTGACTGAGGAGTGTCTGACCAGAAGACTGAGGGGAGTCTGATGCAGCGACTGAGGTGTTTGTGACCAGGAGACTGAGGGGAGTGTGATGCAGCGACTGACGTGTTCATGAACAGGACACTGAGGGGAGTGTGATGCAGTGACTGAGGTGTGTCTGACCAGAAGACTGAGGGGAGTGTGATGCAGTGACTGAGGTGTGTCTGACCAGAAGACTGAGGGGAGTGTGATGCAGTGACTGAGGTGTATGTGACCAGGAGACTGAGGGGAGTGGGATGCAGGGACTGAGGTGAGTGTGACGAGGAGACTGAGGGGAGTGTGATGCAGGGACTGAGGTGTGTGTGACCAGAAGACTGAGGGGAGTGGGATGCAGAGACTGAGGTGTGTGTGACGAGGAGACTGAGGGGAGTAGGGTGCAGTGACTGAGGTGTGTGTGACCAGGAGACTGAGGGGATTGGGGTGCAGTGACTGATGTGTGTGGGACCAGGAGGCTGAGGGGAGTGGGATGCAGTGACTGAGGTTTGTGTGACCAGGAGGCTGAGGGGAGTGGGATGCAGTGACTGAGGTGTGTGTGACCAGGAGACTGAGTGGAGTGGGATGCAGTGACTGAGGTGTGTGTGACCAGGAGACTGAGGGGAGTGTGATGCAGTGACTGAGGTGTGTGTGACCAGGAGACTGAGGGGAGTGGCATGCAGCGACTGAGGTGTGTGTGACCAGGAGACTGAGGGGCGTGGGATGCAGTGACTGAGGTGTGTGTGACCAGGAGACTGAGGTTTGTGGGATGCAGTGACTGAGGTGTGTGTGACCAGGACATTGAGGGGTGTGGGATGCAGTGACTGAGGTGTGTGTGACCAGGAGACTGAGGGGAGTGGGATGCAGTGACTGAGGTGTGTGTGACCAGGAGACTGAGGGGAGTGGGATGCAGTGACGGAGGTCTGTCTGACCAGGAGACTGAGGGAATGGGATGCAATAACTGAGGTGTGTGTGACCAGGAGACTGAGGGGAGTGGGATGCAGTGATTGAGGTGTGTGTGACCAGGAAACTGAGGGGCGTGCGATGCAGGGACTGAGGTGTGTGTGACCAGGAGACTGAGGGGAGTCGGATGCAGTGACTGAGGTGTGTGTGACCAGGAGACTGAGTGGAGTGGGATGCAGTGACTGAGGTGTGTGTGACCAGGAGACTGAGGGGAGTGTGATGCAGTGACTGAGGTGTGTGTGACCAGGAGACTGAGGGGCGTGGGATGCAGTGACTGAGGTGTGTGTGACCAGGAGACTGAGGTTTGTGGGATGCAGTGACTGAGGTGTGTGTGACCAGGACATTGGGGGGTGTGGGATGCAGTGACTGAGGTGTGTGTGACCAGGAGACTGAGGGGAGTGGGATGCAGTGACTGAGGTGTGTGTGACCAGGAGACTGAGGGGAGTGGGATGCAGTGACTGAGGTGTGTGTGACCAGGAGACTGAGGGGAGTGGGATGCAGTGACTGAGGTGTGTGTGACCTGGAGATTGAGGGGAGTGGGATGCAGTGACTGAGGTGTGCGGGACCAGGAGTCTGAGCGGGGTGGGATGCAGTGACTGAGGTGTGTGTGACCAGGAGACTGAGGGGAGTGGGATGCAGTGACTGAGATGTGTGTGACCCGGAGACTGAGGGGAGTGGGATGCAGTGACTGAGGTGTGTTTGACCAGGAGACTGAGGGGAGTGGGATGCAGTGACTGAGGTGTGTGTGACCAGGAGACTGAGGGGAGTGGGATGCAGTGACTGAGGTGGTGTGACCAGGAGACTGAGGACAGTGGGATGCAGTGACTGAGGTATATGTGACCAGGAGATTGAGGGGAGTGGGATGCAGTGACTGAGGTGTGCGGGACCAGGAGTCTGAGCGGGGTGGGATGCAGTGACTGAGGTGTGTGTGACCAGGAGTCTGAGGGGAGTGGGATGCAGTGACTGAGGTGTGTGTGACCAGGAGGCTGAGGGGAGTGGGATGCAGTGACTGAGGTTTGTGTGATCAGGAGACTGATGGGAGTGGGATGCAGTGACTGAGGTGTGTGTTACCAGGAGACTGAGTGGAGTGGGATGCAGTGACTGAGGTGTGTGTGACCAGGAGACTGAGGGGTGTGTGATGCAGTGACTGAGGTGTGTGTGACCAGGAGACTGTGGGGAGTGCGATGCAGTGACTGAGGTGTGTGTGACCAGGAGACTGAGGTTTGTGTGATGCAGTGACTGAGGGGTGTGTGACCAGGACATTGAGGGGTGTGGGATGCAGTGACTGAGGTGTGTGTGGCCAGGAGACTGAGGGTAGTGGGATGCAGTGACTGAGGTGTGTCTGACCAGGAGGCTAAGGGGAATGGGATGCAGTGACTGAGGTGTGTGTGACCAGGAGACTGAGCGGCGTGGGATGCAGTGACTGAGGTGTGTGTGACCAGGAGACTGAGGGGAGTGGGATGCAGTGACTGAGGTGTGTGTGACCAGCAGACTGAGGGGAGTGGGATGCAGTGACTGAGGTGTGTGTGACCAGGAGACTGAGGGGAGTGGGGTGCAGTGACTGATGTGTGTGTGACCAGGAGACTGAGCGAAGTGTGATGCAGTGACTGAGGTTTGTGTGACCAGGAGACTGAGGGGAGTGGGATGCAGTGACGGAGGTCTGTCTGACCAGGAGACTGAGGGGATGGGATGCAATAACTGAGGTGTGTGTGACCAGGAGACTGAGGGGAGTGGGATGCAGTGATTGAGGTGTGTGTGACCAGGAAACTGAGGGGCGTGCGATGCAGGGACTGAGGTGTGTGTGACCAGGAGACTGAGGGGAGTCGGATGCAGTGACTGAGGTGTGTGTGACCAGGAGACTGAGTGGAGTGGGATGCAGTGACTGAGGTGTGTGTGACCAGGAGACTGAGGGGAGTTTGATGCAGTGACTGAGGTGTGTGTGACCAGGAGACTGAGGGGCGTGGGATGCAGTGACTGAGGTGTGTGTGACCAGGAGACTGAGGTTTGTGGGATGCAGTGACTGAGGTGTGTGTGACCAGGACATTGAGGGGTGTGGGATGCAGTGACTGAGGTGTGTGTGACCAGGAGACTGAGGGGAGTGGGATGCAGTGACTGAGGTGTGTGTGACCAGGAGACTGAGGGGAGTGGGATGCAGTGACTGAGGTGTGTGTGACCATGAGACTGAGGGGAGTGGGATGCAGTGACTGAGGTGTGTGTGACCTGGAGACTGAGGGGAGTGGGATGCAGCGACTGAGGTGTGTGTGACCAGGAGACTGAGGGGAGTGGGATGCAGTGACTGAGGTGTGTGTGACCAGGAGACTGAGGGGAGTGGGGTGCAGTGACTGAGGTGTGTGTGACCAGGGGACTGAGCGAAGTGTGATGCAGTGACTGAGGTGTGTGTGACCAAGAAACTGAGGGGAGTGGGATGCAGTGACTGAGGTGTGTGTGTGTAGGAGACTGAGGGGAGTGGGATGCAGCGACTGAGGTGTGTGTGACCATGAGACTGAGGGAATGGGATGCAGTGACTGAGATGTGTATGACCAGGAGACTGAGGGGAGTGGGATGCAGTGACTGAGGTGTGTGTCACCAGGAGACTGAGAGGAGTGGGATGCAGTGACTGAGGTGTGTGTGACCAGGAGACTGAGGGGAGTGGGATGCAGTGACTGAGGTGTGTGTGACCAGGAGACTGAGGGGAGTGGGCTGCAGTGAATGAGGTGTGTGTGACCAGGAGACTGAGGTGAGTGGGATGCCGTGACTGAGGTGTGTGTGACCAGGAGACTGAGGGTAGTGTGATGCAGCGATTGTGTGTGTGACCAGGAGACTGAGGGGAGTGGAATGCAGCGACTGAGGTGTGTGTGACCAGGAGACTGAGGGGAGTGGGATGCAGTGATTGAGGTGTGTGTGACCAGGAAACTGAGGGGAGTGGGATGCAGTGACTGAGGTGTGTGTGTCCAGGAGACTGAGGGGAGTGGGATGCAGCGACTGAGGTGTGTGTGACCATGAGACTGAGGGAATGGGATGCAGTGACTGAGATGTGTATGACCAGGAGACTGAGGGGAGTGGGATGCAGTGACTGAGGTGTGTGTGACCAGGAGACTGAGAGGAGTGGGATGCAGTGACTGAGGTGTGTGTGACCAGGAGACTGAGGGGAGTGGGATGCAGTGACTGAGGTGTGTGTGACCAGGACACTGAGGGGAGTGGGCTGCAGTGAATGAGGTGTGTGTGACCAGGAGACTGAGGTGAGTGGGATGCCGTGACTGAGGTGTGTGTGACCAGGAGACTGAGGGTAGTGTGATGCAGCGATTGTGTGTGTGACCAGGAGACTGAGGGGAGTGGGATACAGCGACTGAGTGTGTGTGACCAGGAGACTGAGGGGAGTGGGATGCAGTAACTGAGGTGTGTGTGAACAGGAGACTGAGGGGAGTGGGATGCAGTGACTGAGGTGTGTGTGACCAGAAGACTGAGGGGAGTGTGATGCAGTGACTGAGGTGTGTGTGACCAGGAGACTGAGGGGAGTGGGATGCAGTGACTGAGGTGCGTGTGACCAGGAGACTGAGGGGAGGGGATGCAGTGACTGAGGTGCGTGTGACCAGGAGACTGAGGGGAGTGTGATGCAGTGACTGAGGTGTGTGTGACCAGGAGACTGAGGGGAGTGTGATGCAGTGACTGAGGTGTGTCTGACCAGAAGACTGAGGGGAGTGTGATGCAGTGACTGAGGTGTGTGTGACCAGGAGACTGAGGGGAGTGGGATGCAGTGACTGAGGTGCGTGTGACCAGGAGACTGAGGGGAGGGGATGCAGTGACTGAGGTGCGTGTGACCAGGAGACTGAGGGGAGTGTGATGCAGTGACTGAGGTGTGTGTGACCAGGAGACTGAGGGGAGTGTGATGCAGTGACTGAGGTGTGTCTGACCAGAAGACTGAGGGGAGTGGGATGCAGCGACTGAGGTGTGTGTGAAAAGGAGACTGAGGGGAGTAGGGTGCAGTGACTGAGGTGTGTGTGACCAGGAGACTGAGGGGATTGGGGTGCAGTGACTGATGTGTGTGGGACCAGGAGGCTGAGGGGAGTGGGATGCAGTGACTGAGGTTTGTGTGACCAGGAGGCTGAGGGGAGTGGGATGCAGTGACTGAGGTGTGTGTGACCAGGAGACTGAGGGGAGTGGGATGCAGTGACTGAGGTGTGTTTGACCCGGAGACTGAGTGGAGTGGGATGCAGTGACTGAGGTCTGTTTGACCAGGAGACTGAGGGGAGTGGGATGCAGTGACTGAGGTGTGTGTGACCAGGAGACTGAGGGGAGTGGGATGCAGTGACTGAGGTGTGTGTGACCAGGAGACTGAGGGCAGTGGGATGCAGTGACTGAGGTATGTGTGACCAGGAGACTGAGGGGAGTGGGATGCAGTGACTGAGGTGTGCGGGACCAGGAGTCTGAGCGGAGTGGGATGCAGTGACTGAGGTGTGTGTGACCAGGAGTCTGAGGGGAGTGGGATGCAGTGACTGAGGTGTGTGTGACCAGGAGGCTGAGGGGAGTGGGATGCAGTGACTGAGGTTTGTGTGATCAGGAGACTAATGGGAGTGGGATGCAGTGACTGAGGTGTGTGTGACCAGGAGACTGAGGGGAGTGTGATGCAGTGACTGAGGTGCGTGTGACCAGGAGACTGAGGGGAGTGCGATGCAGTGACTGAGGTGTGTGTGACCAGGAGACTGAAGTTTGTGTGATGCAGTGACTGAGGTGTGTGTGACCAGGACATTGAGGGGTGTGGGATGCAGTGACTGAGGTGTGTGTGACCAGGAGACTGAGGGGAGTGGGATGCAGTGACTGAGGTGTGTGTGACCAGGAGACTGAGGGGAGTGGGATGCAGTGACTGAGGTGTGTGTGACCAGGAGACTGAGGGGAGTGGGATGCAGTGACTGAGGTGTGTGTGACCAGGAGACTGAGGGGAGTGGAATGCAGTGACTGAGGTGTGTGTGACCAGCAGACTGAGGGGAGTGGGATGCAGTGACTGAGGTGTGTTTGACCAGGAGACTGAGGGGAGTGGGGTGCAGTGACTGAGGTGTGTGTGACCAGGAGACTGAGCGAAGTGTGATGCAGTGACTGAGGTTTGTGTGACCAGGAGACTGAGGGGAGTGGGATGCAGTGACGGACGTGTGTCTGACAAGGAGACTGAGGGGAGTGGGATGCAATAACTGAGGTGTGTGTGACCAGTAGACTGAGGGGAGTGGGATGCAGTGATTGAGGTGTGTGTGACCAGGAAACTGAGGGGAGTGCGATGCAGTGACTGAGGTGTGTGTGACCAGGAGACTGAGGGGAGTGGGATGCAGTGACTGAGGTGTGTGTGACCAGGAGACTGAGTGGAGTGGGATGCAGTGACTGAGGTGTGTGTGACCAGGAGACTGAGGGGTGTGTGATGCAGTGACTGAGGTGTGTGTGACCAGGAGACTGAGGGGAGTGGCATGCAGTGACTAAGGTGTGTGTGACCAGGAGACGGAGGGGCGTGGGATGCAGTGACTGAGGTGTGTGTGACCAGGAGACTGAGGTTTGTGGGATGCAGTGACTGAGGTGTGTGTGACCAGGACATTGAGGGGTGTGGGATGCAGTGACTGAGGTGTGTGTGACCAGGAGACTGAGGGGAGTGGGATGCAGTGACTGAGGTGTGTGTGACCAGGAGACTGAGGGGAGTGGGATGCAGTGACTGAGGTGTGTGTGATCGGGAGACTGAGGGGAGTGGGGTGCAGTGACTGAGGTGTGTGTGACCAGGAGACTGAGGGGAGTGGGATGCAGTGACTGAGGTGTGTGTGACCAGGAGACTGAGGGGAGTGGGCTGCAGTGACTGAGGTGTGTGTGACCAGGAGACTGAGGGGAGTGGGATGCAGTGACTGAGGTGTGTGTGACCAGGAGACTGAGGGGAGTGTGATGCAGCGACTGAGGTGTGTGTGACCAGGAGACTGAGGGGAGTGGGATGCAGCTACTGAGGTGTGTCTGACCAGGAGAGTGAGGGGAGTGGGATGCAGTGACTGATGTGTGTGTGACCAGGAGACTGAGGGGAGTGGGATGCAGTGACTGAGGTGTGTGTGACCAGGAGACTGAGGGGAGTGTGATGCAGCGACTGAGGTGTTGTGACCAGGAGACTGAGGGAAGTGGGATGCAGTGACTGAGGTGTGCCTGACCAGAAGACTGAGGGGAGTTTGATGCAGCGACTGAGGTGTGTGTGACCAGGAGACTAAGGGGAGTGTGATGCAGCGACTGAGGTGTTTTTGACGAGGAGACTGAGGGGAGTGTGATGCAGTGACTGAGGTGTGTCTGACCAGAAGACTGAGGGGAGTGTGATGCAGTGACTGAGGTGTGTCTGACCAGAAGACTGAGGGGAGTGTGATGCAGTGACTGAGGTGTATGTGACCAGGAGACTGAGGGGAGTGTGATGCAGTGACTGAGGTGTGTGTGACCAGGAGACTGAGGGGAGTGTGATGCAGTGACTGAGGTGTGTCTGACCAGAAGACTGAGGGGAGTGGGATGCAGCGACTGAGGTGTGTGTGAAAAGGAGACTGAGGGGAGTAGGGTGCAGTGACTGAGGTGTGTGTGACCAGGAGACTGAGGGGATTGGGGTGCAGTGACTGATGTGTGTGGGACCAGGAGGCTGAGGGGAGTGGGATGCAGTGACTGAGGTTTGTGTGACCAGCAGGCTGAGGGGAGTGGGATGCAGTGACTGAGGTGTGTGTGACCAGGAGACTGAGGGGAGTGGGATGCAGTGAATGAGGTGTGTGTGACAAGGGGACTGAGGGGAGTGGGATGCAGTGACTGAGGTGTGTGTGACCAGGAGACTGAAGGGAGTGGGATGCAGTGACTGAGGAGTGTGTGACCAGGACACTGAGGGGAGTGGGATGCAGTGACTGAGGTGTGTGTGACCAGGAGACTGAGGGGAGTGGGATGCAGTGACTGAGGTGTGTGTGACCAGCAGACTGAGGGGAGTGGGATGCAGTGACTGAGGTGTGTGTGACCAGGAGACTGCGGGGAGTGGGGTGCAGTGACTGATGTGTGTGTGACCAGGAGACTGAGCGAAGTGTGATGCAGTGACTGAGGTTTGTGTGACCAGGAGACTGAGGGGAGTGGGATGCAGTGACGGAGGTCTGTCTGACAAGGAGACTGAGGGGAGTGGGATGCAATAACTGAGGTGTGTGTGACCAGGAGACTGAGGGGAGTGGGATGCAGTGATTGAGGTGTGTGTGACCAGGAAACTGAGGGGAGTGCGATGCAGGGACTGAGGTGTGTGTGACCAGGAGACAGAGGGGAGTGGGATGCAGTGACTGAGGTGTGTGTGACCAGGAGACTGAGTGGAGTGGGATGCAGTGACTGAGGTGTGTGTGACCAGGAGACTGAGGGGAGTGTGATGCAGTGACTGAGGTGTGTGTGACCAGGAGACTGAGGGGAGTGGCATGCAGCGACTGAGGTGTGTGTGACCAGGAGACTGAGGGGCGTGGGATGCAGTGACTGAGGTGTGTGTGACCAGGAGACTGAGGTTTGTGGGATGCAGTGACTGAGGTGTGTGTGACCAGGACATTGAGGGGTGTGGGATGCAGTGACTGAGGTGTGTGTGACCAGGAGACTGAGGGGAGTGGGATGCAGTGACTGAGGTGTGTGTGACCAGGAGACTGAGGGGAGTGGGATGCAGTGACTGAGGTGTGTGTGACCAGGAGACTGAGGGGAGTGGGATGCAGTGACTGAGGTGTGTGTGACCTGGAGACTGAGGGGAGTGGGATGCAGCGACTGAGGTGTGTGTGACCAGGAGACTGAGGGGAGTGGGATGCAGTGACTGAGGTGTGTGTGACCAGGAGACTGAGGGGAGTGGGGTGCAGTGACTGAGGTGTGTGTAACCAGGGGACTGAGCGAAGTGTGATGCAGTGACTGAGGTGTGTGTGACCAGGAAACTGAGGGGAGTGGGATGCAGTGACTGAGGTGTGTCTGACCAGGAGACTGAGGGGAGTGGGATGCAATAACTGAGGTGTGTGTGACCTGGAGACTGAGGGGAGTGGGATGCAGTGATTGAGGTGTGAGTGACCAGGAAACTGAGGGGAGTGGGATGCAGTGACTGAGGTGTGTGTGTCCAGGAGACTGAGGGGAGTGGGATGCAGCGAATGAGGTGTGTGTGACCATGAGACTGAGGGGAGTGGGATGCAGTGACTGAGATGTGTATGACCAGGAGACTGAGGGGAGTGGGATGCAGTGACTGAGGTGTGTGTGACCAGGAGACTGAGAGGAGTGGGATGCAGTGACTGAGGTGTGTATGACCAGGAGACTGAGGGGAGTGGGATGCAGTGACTGAGGTGTGTGTGACCAGGAGACTGAGGGGAGTGGGCTGCAGTGAATGAGGTGTGTGTGACCAGGAGACTGAGGTGAGTGGGATGCAGTGACTGAGGTGTGTGTGACCAGGAGACTGAGGGTAGTGTGATGCAGCGATTGTGTGTGTGACCAGGAGACTGAGGGGAGTGGGATGCAGCGACTGAGGTGTGTGTGACCAGGAGACTGAGGGGAGTGGGATGCAGTAACTGAGGTGTGTGTGAACAGGAGACTGAGGGGAGTGGGATGCAGTGACAGAGGTGTGTGTGGCCAGAAGACTGAGGGGAGTGTGATGCAGCGACTGAGGTGTTGTGACCAGGAGACTGAGGGAAGTGGGATGCAGTGACTGAGGAGTGTCTGACCAGAAGACTGAGGGGAGTCTGATGCAGCGACTGAGGTGTTTGTGACCAGGAGACTGAGGGGAGTGTGATGCAGCGACTGACGTGTTCATGAACAGGACACTGAGGGGAGTGTGATGCAGTGACTGAGGTGTGTCTGACCAGAAGACTGAGGGGAGTGTGATGCAGTGACTGAGGTGTGTCTGACCAGAAGACTGAGGGGAGTGTGATGCAGTGACTGAGGTGTATGTGACCAGGAGACTGAGGGGAGTGGGATGCAGGGACTGAGGTGAGTGTGACGAGGAGACTGAGGGGAGTGTGATGCAGGGACTGAGGTGTGTGTGACCAGAAGACTGAGGGGAGTGGGATGCAGAGACTGAGGTGTGTGTGACGAGGAGACTGAGGGGAGTAGGGTGCAGTGACTGAGGTGTGTGTGACCAGGAGACTGAGGGGATTGGGGTGCAGTGACTGATGTGTGTGGGACCAGGAGGCTGAGGGGAGTGGGATGCAGTGACTGAGGTTTGTGTGACCAGGAGGCTGAGGGGAGTGGGATGCAGTGACTGAGGTGTGTGTGACCAGGAGACTGAGTGGAGTGGGATGCAGTGACTGAGGTGTGTGTGACCAGGAGACTGAGGGGAGTGTGATGCAGTGACTGAGGTGTGTGTGACCAGGAGACTGAGGGGAGTGGCATGCAGCGACTGAGGTGTGTGTGACCAGGAGACTGAGGGGCGTGGGATGCAGTGACTGAGGTGTGTGTGACCAGGAGACTGAGGTTTGTGGGATGCAGTGACTGAGGTGTGTGTGACCAGGACATTGAGGGGTGTGGGATGCAGTGACTGAGGTGTGTGTGACCAGGAGACTGAGGGGAGTGGGATGCAGTGACTGAGGTGTGTGTGACCAGGAGACTGAGGGGAGTGGGATGCAGTGACTGAGGTGTGTGTGACCAGGAGACTGAGGGGAGTGGGATGCAGTGACTGAGGTGTGTGTGACCTGGAGACTGAGGGGAGTGGGATGCAGCGACTGAGGTGTGTGTGACCAGGAGACTGAGGGGAGTGGGATGCAGTGACTGAGGTGTGTGTGACCAGGAGACTGAGGGGAGTGGGATGCAGTGATTGAGGTGTGTGTGACCAGGAAACTGAGGGGAGTGCGATGCAGGGACTGAGGTGTGTGTGACCAGGAGACAGAGGGGAGTGGGATGCAGTGACTGAGGTGTGTGTGACCAGGAGACTGAGTGGAGTGGGATGAAGTGACTGAGGTGTGTGTGACCAGGAGACTGAGGGGAGTGTGATGCAGTGACTGAGGTGTGTGTGACCAGGAGACTGAGGGGAGTGGCATGCAGCGACTGAGGTGTGTGTGACCAGGAGACTGAGGGGCGTGGGATGCAGTGACTGAGGTGTGTGTGACCAGGAGACTGAGGTTTGTGGGATGCAGTGACTGAGGTGTGTGTGACCAGGACATTGAGGGGTGTGGGATGCAGTGACTGAGGTGTGTGTGACCAGGAGACTGAGGGGAGTGGGATGCAGTGACTGAGGTGTGTGTGACCAGGAGACTGAGGGGAGTGGGATGCAGTGACTGAGGTGTGTGTGACCAGGAGACTGAGGGGAGTGGGATGCAGTGACTGAGGTGTGTGTGACCTGGAGACTGAGGGGAGTGGGATGCAGCGACTGAGGTGTGTGTGACCAGGAGACTGAGGGGAGTGGGATGCAGTGACTGAGGTGTGTGTGACCAGGAGACTGAGGGGAGTGGGATGCAGTGACTGAGGTGTGTCTGACCAGGAGACTGAGGGGAGTGGGATGCAATAACTGAGGTGTGTGTGACCTGGAGACTGAGGGGAGTGGGATGCAGTGATTGAGGTGTGAGTGACCAGGAAACTGAGGGGAGTGGGATGCAGTGACTGAGGTGTGTGTGTCCAGGAGACTGAGGGGAGTGGGATGCAGCGACTGAGGTGTGTGTGACCATGAGACTGAGGGGAGTGGGATGCAGTGACTGAGATGTGTATGACCAGGAGACTGAGGGGAGTGGGATGCAGTGACTGAGGTGTGTGTGACCAGGAGACTGAGAGGAGTGGGATGCAGTGACTGAGGTGTGTATGACCAGGAGACTGAGGGGAGTGGGATGCAGTGACTGAGGTGTGTGTGACCAGGAGACTGAGGGGAGTGGGCTGCAGTGAATGAGGTGTGTGTGACCAGGAGACTGAGGTGAGTGGGATGCAGTGACTGAGGTGTGTGTGACCAGGAGACTGAGGGTAGTGTGATGCAGCGATTGTGTGTGTGACCAGGAGACTGAGGGGAGTGGGATGCAGCGACTGAGGTGTGTGTGACCAGGAGACTGAGGGGAGTGGGATGCAGTAACTGAGGTGTGTGTGAACAGGAGACTGAGGGGAGTGGGATGCAGTGACAGAGGTGTGTGTGGCCAGAAGACTGAGGGGAGTGTGATGCAGCGACTGAGGTGTTGTGACCAGGAGACTGAGGGAAGTGGGATGCAGTGACTGAGGAGTGTCTGACCAGAAGACTGAGGGGAGTCTGATGCAGCGACTGAGGTGTTTGTGACCAGGAGACTGAGGGGAGTGTGATG
This sequence comes from Somniosus microcephalus, assembly GCF_052327205.1. NCBI lineage: Eukaryota > Metazoa > Chordata > Chondrichthyes > Squaliformes > Somniosidae > Somniosus > Somniosus microcephalus. The sequence continues at coordinate 10,096,315 of NW_028225181.1, forward strand.
CAGCGACTGACGTGTTCATGAACAGGACACTGAGGGGAGTGTGATGCAGTGACTGAGGTGTGTCTGACCAGAAGACTGAGGGGAGTGTGATGCAGTGACTGAGGTGTGTCTGACCAGAAGACTGAGGGGAGTGTGATGCAGTGACTGAGGTGTATGTGACCAGGAGACTGAGGGGAGTGGGATGCAGGGACTGAGGTGAGTGTAACGAGGAGACTGAGGGGAGTGTGATGCAGGGACTGAGGTGTGTGTGACCAGAAGACTGAGGGGAGTGGGATGCAGAGACTGAGGTGTGTGTGACGAGGAGACTGAGGGGAGTAGGGTGCAGTGACTGAGGTGTGTGTGACCAGGAGACTGAGGGGATTGGGGTGCAGTGACTGATGTGTGTGGGACCAGGAGGCTGAGGGGAGTGGGATGCAGTGACTGAGGTTTGTGTGACCAGGAGGCTGAGGGGAGTGGGATGCAGTGACTGAGGTGTGTGTGACCAGGAGACTGGGGGGAGTGGGATGCACTGACTGAGGTGTGTGTGACCAGGAGACTGAGAGGAGTGGGATGCAGTGACTGAGGTGTGTGTGACCAGGAGACTGAGGGGAGTGGGATGCAGTGACTGCGGTGTGTGTGACAAGGGGACTGAGGGGAGTGGGATGCAGTGACTGAGGTGTGTGTGACCAGGAGACTGAAGGGAGTGGGATGCAGTGACTGAGGAGTGTGTGACCAGGAGACTGAGGGGAGTGGGATGCAGTGACTGAGGAGTGTGTGACCAGGAGACTGAGTGGAGTGGGATGCAGTGACTGAGGAGTGCGTGACCAGGAGACTGAGGGGAGTGGGATGCAGTGACTGAGGTGTGTGTGACCAGGAGACTGAGGGGAGTGGGATGCAGTGACTGAGGTGTGTGTGACCAGGAGACTGAGGGCAGTGGGATGCAGTGACTGAGGTATGTGTGACCAGGAGACTGAGGGGAGTGGGATGCAGTGACTGAGGTGTGCGGGACCAGGAGTCTGAGCGGAGTGGGATGCAGTGACTGAGGTGTGCGTGACCAGGAGTCTGAGGGGAGTGGGATGCAGTGACTGAGGTGTGTGTGACCAGGAGGCTGAGGGGAGTGGGATGCAGTGACTGAGGTTTGTGTGATCAGGAGACTGATGGGAGTGGGATGCAGTGACTGAGGTGTGTGTGACCAGGAGACTGAGTGGAGTGGGATGCAGTGACTGATGTGTGTGTGACCAGGAGACTGAGGGGAGTGTGATGCAGTGACTGAGGTGTGTGTGACCAGGAGACTGAGGGGAGTGGGATGCAGTGACTAAGGTGTGTGTGACCAGGAGACTGAGGGGCGTGGGATGCAGTGACTGAGGTGTGTGTGACCAGGAGACTGAGGTTTGTGGGATGCAGTGACTGAGGTGTGTGTGACCAGGACATTGAGGGGTGTGGGATGCAGTGACTGAGGTGTGTGTGACCAGGAGACTGAGGGGAGTGGGATGCAGTGACTGAGGTGTGTGTGACCAGGAGACTGAGGGGAGTGGGATGCAGTGACTGAGGTGTGTGTGACCAGGAGACTTAGGGGAGTGGGATGCAGTGACTGAGGTGTGTGTGACAAGGAGACTGAGGGGAGTGGGATGCAGTGACTGAGGTGTGTGTGACCAGGAGACTGAGGGGAGTGGGGTGCAGTGACAGAGGTGTGTGTGACCAGGAGACTGAGCGAAGTGTGATGCAGTGACTGAGGTGTGTGTGAGACCAGGAGACTGAGGGGAGTGGGATGCAGTGAATGAGTTGTGTCTGACCAGGAGCCTGAGGGGAGTGGGATGCAATAACTGAGGTGTGTGTGACCAGGAGACTGAGGGGAGTGGGATGCAGTGATTGAGGTGTGTGTGACCAGGAAACTGAGGTTAGTGGGATGCAGTGACTGAGGTGTGTGTGACCAGGAGACTGAGGGGAGTAGGATTCAGTGACTGAGGTGTGTGTGACCATTAGACTGATGGGAGTGGGATGCAGTGACTGAGATGTGTATGACCAGGAGACTGAGGGGAGTGGGATGCAGTGACTGAGGTGTGTGTGACCAGGAGACTGAGGGGAGTGGGATGCAGTGACTGAGGTGTGTGTGACCAGGAGACTGAGGGGAGTGGGATGCAGTGACTGAGTTGTGTGTGACCAGGAGACTGAGGGGAGTGGGCTGCTGTGACTGAGGTATGTGTGACCAGGAGATTGAGGGGAGTGGGATGCAGTGACTGAGGTGTGTGTGACCAGGAGACTGAGGGGAGTGTGATGCAGCGACTGAGGTGTGTGTGACCAGGAGACTGAGGGGAGTGGGATGCAGCGACTGAGGTGTGTGTGACCAGGAGACTGAGGGGAGTGGGATGCAGTGACTGAGGTGTGTGTGACCAGGAGGCTGAGGGGAGTGGGATGCAGTGACTGAGGTGTGTGTGACCAGGAGACTGAGGGGAGTGTGATGCAGCGACTGAGGTGTTGTGACCAGGAGACTGAGGGAAGTGGGATGCAGTGACTGAGATGTGTCTGACCAGAAGACTGAGGGGAGTGTGATGCAGCGACTGAGGTGTGTGTGACCAGGAGACTGAGGGGAGTGTGATGCAGCGACTGAGGTGTGTCTGACCAGAAGACTGAGGGGAGTGCGATGCAGTGACTGAGGTGTGTCTGACCAGAAGACTGAGGGGAGTGTGATGCAGTGACTGAGGTGTATGTGACCAGGAGACTGAGGGGAGTGTGATGCAGTGACTGAGGTGTGTCTGACCAGAAGACTGAGGGGAGTGCGATGCAGTGACTGAGGTGTGTCTGACCAGAAGACTGAGGGGAGTGTGATGCAGTGACTGAGGTGTATGTGACCAGGAGACTGAGGGGAGTGTGATGCAGTGACTGAGGTGTGTGTGACCAGGTGACTGAGGGGAGTGTGATGCAGTGACTGAGGTGTGTCTCACCAGAAGACTGAGGGGATTGTGATGCAGCGACTGAGGTGTGTGTGACGAGGAGACTGAGGGGAGTAGGGTGCAGTGACTGAGGTGTGTGTGACCAGGAGACTGAGGGGATTGGGGTGCAGTGACTGATGTGTGTGGGACCAGGAGGCTGAGGGGAGTGGGATGCAGTGACTGAGGTGTGTGTGACCAGGAGACTGAGGGGAGTGGGATGCAGCGACTGAGGTGTGTCTGACCAGGAGACTGAGGGGAGTGGGATGCAGTGACTGAGGTGTGTGTGACCAGGAGACTGAGGGGAGTGGGATGCAGTGACTGAGGTGTGTGTGACCAGGAGACTGAGGGGAGTGTGATGCAGCGACTGAGGTGTTGTGACCAGGAGACTGAGGGAAGTGGGATGCAGTGACTGAGGTGTGTCTGACCAGAAGACTGAGGGGAGTTTGATGCAGCGACTGAGGTGTGTGTGACCAGGAGACTGAGGGGAGTGTGATGCAGCGACTGAGGTGTTTGTGACGAGGAGACTGAGGGGAGTGTGATGCAGTGACTGAGGTGTGTCTGACCAGAAGACTGAGGGGAGTGTGATGCAGTGACTGAGGTGTGTCTGACCAGAAGACTGAGGGGAGTGTGATGCAGTGACTGAGGTGTATGTGACCAGGAGACTGAGGGTAGTGTGATGCAGTGAATGAGGTGTGTGTGACCAGGAGACTGAGGGGAGTGTGATGCAGTGACTGAGGTGTGTCTGACCAGAAGACTGAGGGGAGTGGGATGCAGCGACTGAGGTGTGTGTGAAAAGGAGACTGAGGGGAGTAGGGTGCAGTGACTGAGGTGTGTGTGACCAGGAGACTGAGGGGATTGGGGTGCAGTGACTGATGTGTGTGGGACCAGGAGGCTGAGGGGAGTGGGATGCAGTGACTGAGGTTTGTGTGACCAGGAAACTGAGGGGAGTGGGATGCAGTGAATGAGGTGTGTGTGACAAGGGAAACTGAGGGGAGTGGGATGCAGTGACTGAGGTGTGTGTCACCAGGAGACTGAAGGGAGTGGGATGCAGGGACTGAGGAGTGTGTGAGCAGGAGACTGAGGGGAGTGGGATGCAGTGACTGAGGTGTGTGTGACCAGGAGACTGAGGGGAGTGGGATGCAGTGACTGAGGTATGTGTGACCCGGAGACTGAGGGGAGTGGGATGCAGTGACTGAGGTCTGTTTGACCAGGAGACTGAGGGGAGTGGGATGCAGTGACTGAGGTGTGTGTGACCAGGAGACTGAGGGGAGTGGGATGCAGTGACTGAGGTGTGTGTGACCAGGAGACTGAGGGCAGTGGGATGCAGTGACTGAGGTATGTGTGACCAGGAGACTGAGGGGAGTGGGATGCAGTGACTGAGGTGTGCGGGACCAGGAGTCTGAGCGGAGTGGGATGCAGTGACTGAGGTGTGTGTGACCAGGAGTCTGAGGGGAGTGGGATGCAGTGACTGAGGTGTGTGTGACCAGGAGGCTGAGGGGAGTGGGATGCAGTGACTGAGCTTTGTGTGATCAGGAGACTAATGGGAGTGGGATGCAGTGACTGAGGTGTGTGTGACCAGGAGACTGAGGGGAGTGTGATGCAGTGATTGAGGTGCGTGTGACCAGGAGACTGAGGGGAGTGCGATGCAGTGACTGAGGTGTGTGTGACCAGGAGACTGAGGGGAGTGCGATGCAGTGACTGAGGTGTGTGTGACCAGGAGACCGAAGTTTGTGTGATGCAGTGACTGAGGTGTGTGTGACCAGGACATTGAGGGGTGTGGGATGCAGTGACTGAGGTGTGTGTGACCAGGAGACTGAGGGGAGTGGGATGCAGTGACTGAGGTGTGTGTGACCAGGAGACTGAGGGGAGTGGGATGCAGTGACTGAGGTGTGTGTGACCAGGAGACTGAGGGGAGTGGGATGCAGTGACCTAGGTGTGTGTGACCAGGAGACTGAGGGGAGTGGAATGCAGTGACTGAGGTGTGTGTGACCAGCAGACTGAGGGAAGTGGGATGCAGTGACTGAGGTGTGTGTGACCAGGAGACTGAGGGGAGTGGGGTGCAGTGACTGAGGTTTGTGTGACCAGGAGACTGAGCGAAGTGTGATGCAGTGATTGAGGTGTGTGTGACCAGGAGACTGAGGGGAGTGGGATGCAGTGACGGACGTGTGTCTGACAAGGAGACTGAGGGGAGTGGGATGCAATAACTGAGGTGTGTGTGACCAGGAAACTGAGGGGAGTGCGATGCAGTGACTGAGGTGTGTGTGACCAGGAGACTGAGGGGAGTGGGATGCAGTGACTGAGGTGTGTGTGACCAGGAGACTGAGTGGAGTGGGATGCAGTGACTGAGGTGTGTGTGACCAGGAGACTGAGGGGTGTGTGATCCAGTGACTGAGGTGTGTGTGACCAGGAGACTGAGGGGAGTGGCATGCAGTGACTGAGGTGTGTGTGACCAGGAGACTGAGGGGCGTGGGATGCAGTGACTGAGGTGTGTGTGACCAGGAGACTGAGGTTTGTGGGATGCAATGACTGAGGTGTGTGTGACCAGGACATTGAACGTGTGGGATGAAGTGACTGAGGTGTGTGTGACCAGGAGACTGAGGGGAGTGGGATGCAGTGACTGAGGTGTGTGTGACCAGGAGACTGAGGGGAGTGGGATGCAGTGACTGAGGTGTGTGTGACCAGGAGACTGAGGGGAGTGGGATGCAGTGACTGAGGTGTGTGTGACCTGGAGACTGAGGGGAGTGGGATGCAGCGACTGAGGTGTGTGTGACCAGGAGACTGAGGGGAGTGGGATGGAGCGACTGAGGTGTGTGTGACCAGGAGACTGAGGGGAGTGGGATGCAGTGACTGAGGTGTGTGTGACCAGGAGACTGAGGTTTGTGGGATGCAATGACTGAGGTGTGTGTGACCAGGACATTGAACGTGTGGGATGAAGTGACTGAGGTGTGTGTGACCAGGAGACTGAGGGGAGTGGGATGCAGTGACTGAGGTGTGTGTGACCAGGAGACTGAGGGGAGTGGGATGCAGTGACTGAGGTGTGTGTGACCAGGAGACTGAGGGGAGTGGGATGCAGTGACTGAGGTGTGTGTGACCTGGAGACTGAGGGGAGTGGGATGCAGCGACTGAGGTGTGTGTGACCAGGAGACTGAGGGGAGTGGGATGGAGCGACTGAGGTGTGTGTGACCATGAGACTGAGGGGAGTGGGATGCAGTGACTGAGGTGTGTCTGACCAGAAGACTGAGGGGAGTGTGATGCAGTGACTGAGGTGTGTCTGACCAGAAGACTGAGGGGAGTGTGATGCAGTGACTGAGGTGTATGTGACCAGGAGACTGAGGGGAGTGGGATGCAGGGACTGAGGTGAGTGTGACGAGGAGACTGAGGGGAGTGTGATGCAGGGACTGAGGTGTGTGTGACCAGAAGACTGAGGGGAGTGGGATGCAGAGACTGAGGTGTGTGTGACGAGGAGACTGAGGGGAGTAGGGTGCAGTGACTGAGGTGTGTGTGACCAGGAGACTGAGGGGATTGGGGTGCAGTGACTGATGTGTGTGGGACCAGGAGGCTGAGGGGAGTGGGATGCAGTGACTGAGGTTTGTGTGACCAGGAGGCTGAGGGGAGTGGGATGCAGTGACTGAGGTGTGTGTGACCAAGAGACTGGGGGGAGTGGGATGCACTGACTGAGGTGTGTGTGACCAGGAGACTGAGAGGAGTGGGATGCAGTGACTGAGGTGTGTGTGACCAGGAGACTGAGGGGAGTGGGATGCAGTGACTGCGGTGTGTGTGACAAGGGGACTGAGGGGAGTGGGATGCAGTGACTGAGGTGTGTGTGACCAGGAGACTGAAGGGAGTGGGATGCAGTGACTGAGGAGTGTGTGACCAGGAGACTGAGGGGAGTGGGATGCAGTGACTGACGTGTGTGTGACCAGGAGACTGAGGGGAGTGGGATGCAGTGACTGAGGAGTGTGTGACCAGGAGACTGAGTGCAGTGGGATGCAGTGACTGAGGTGTGCGTGACCAGGAGACTGAGGGGAGTGGGATGCAGTGACTGAGGTGTGTGTGACCAGGAGACTGAGGGGAGTGGGATGCAGTGACTGAGGTGTGTGTGACCAGGAGACTGAGGGCAGTGGGATGCAGTGACTGAGGTATGTGTGACCAGGAGACTGAGGGGAGTGGGATGCAGTGACTGAGGTGTGCGGGACCAGGAGTCTGAGCGGAGTGGGATGCAGTGACTGAGGTGTGCGTGACCAGGAGTCTGAGGGGAGTGGGATGCAGTGACTGAGGTGTGTGTGACCAGGAGGCTGAGGGGAGTGGGATGCAGTGACTGAGGTTTGTGTGATCAGGAGACTGATGGGAGTGGGATGCAGTGACTGAGGTGTGTGTGACCAGGAGAATGAGGGGAGTGGGATGCAGTGACTGAGGTGTGTGTGACCAGGAGACTGAGTGGAGTGGGATGCAGTGACTGAGGTATGTGTGACCAGGAGACTGAGGGGAGTGTGATGCAGTGACTGAGGTGTGTGTGACCAGGAGACTGAGGGGAGTGGGATGCAGTGACTAAGGTGTGTGTGACCAGGAGACTGAGGGGCGTGGGATGCAGTGACTGAGGTGTGTGTGACCAGCAGACTGAGGTTTGTGGGATGCAGTGACTGAGGTGTGTGTGACCAGGACATTGAGGGGTGTGGGATGCAGTGACTGAGGTGTGTGTGACCAGGAGACTGAGGGGAGTGGGATGCAGTGACTGAGGTGTGTGTGACCAGGAGACTGAGGGGAGTGGGATGCAGTGACTGAGTTGTGTGTGACCAGGAGACTTAGGGGAGTGGGATGCAGTGACTGAGGTGTGTGTGACCAGGAGACTGAGGGGAGTGGGATGCAGTGACTGAGGTGTGTGTGACCAGGAGACTGAGGGGAGTGGGGTGCAGTGACAGAGGTGTGTGTGACCAGGAGACTGAGCGAAGTGTGATGCAGTGACTGAGGTGTGTGTGAGACCAGGAGACTGAGGGGAGTGGGATGCAGTGACTGAGTTGTGTCTGACCAGGAGACTGAGGGGAGTGGGATGCAATAACTGAGGTGTGTGTGACCAGGAGACTGAGGGGAGTGGGATGCAGTGACTGAGGTGTGTGTGACCAGGAGACTGAGGGGAGTAGGATTCAGTGACTGAGGTGTGTGTGACCATTAGACTGATGGGAGTGGGATGCAGTGACTGAGATGTGTATGACCAGGAGACTGAGGGGAGTGGGATGCAGTGACTGAGGTGTGTGTGACCAGGAGACTGAGGGGAGTGGGATGCAGTGACTGAGGTGTGTGTGACCAGGAGACTGAGGGGAGTGGGATGCAGTGACTGAGGTGTGTGTGACCAGGAGACTGAGGGGAGTGGGCTGCAGTGACTGAGGTATGTGTGACCAGGAGACTGAGGGGAGTGGGATGCAGTGACTGAGGTGTGTGTGACCAGGAGACTGAGGGGAGTGTGATGCAGCGACTGAGGTGTGTGTGACCAGGAGACTGAGGGGAGTGGGATGCAGCGACTGAGGTGTGTGTGACCAGGAGACTGAGGGGAGTGGGATGCAGTGACTGAGGTGTGTGTGACCAGGAGGCTGAGGGGAGTGGGATGCAGTGACTGAGGTGTGTGTGACCAGGAGACTGAGGGGAGTGTGATGCAGCGACTGAGGTGTTGTGACCAGGAGACTGAGGGAAGTGGGATGCAGTGACTGAGATGTGTCTGACCAGAAGACTGAGGGGAGTGTGATGCAGCGATTGAGGTGTGTGTGACCAGGAGACTGAGGGGAGTGTGATGCAGCGACTGAGGTGTTTGTGACCAGGAGACTGAGGGGAGTGTGATGCAGTGACTGAGGTGTGTCTGACCAGAAGACTGAGGGGAGTGCGATGCAGTGACTGAGGTGTGTCTGACCAGAAGACTGAGGGGAGTGTGATGCAGTGACTGAGGTGTATGTGACCAGGAGACTGAGGGGAGTGTGATGCAGCGACTGAGGTGTGTGTGACCAGGAGACTGAGGGGAGTGGGATGCAGTGACTGAGGTGTGTGTGACCAGGAGGCTGAGGGGAGTGGGATGCAGTGACTGAGGTGTATGTGACCAGGAGACTGAGGGGAGTGTGATGCAGTGACTGAGGTGTGTGTGACCAGGAGACTGAGGGGAGTGTGATGCAGTGACTGAGGTGTGTCTCACCAGAAGACTGAGGGGATTGGGATGCAGCGACTGAGGTGTGTGTGACGAGGAGACTGAGGGGAGTAGGGTGCAGTGACTGAGGTGTGTGTGACCAGGAGACTGAGGGGATTGGGGTGCAGTGACTGATGTGTGTGGGACCAGGAGGCTGAGGGGAGTGGGATGCAGTGACTGAGGTGTGTGTGACCAGGAGACTGAGGGGAGTGGGATGCAGCGACTGAGGTGTGTCTGACCAGGAGACTGAGGGGAGTGGGATGCAGTGACTGAGGTGTGTGTGACCAGGAGACTGAGGGGAGTGGGATGCAGTGACTGAGGTGTGTGTGACCAGGAGACTGAGGTGAGTGTGATGCAGCGACTGAGGTGTTGTGACCAGGAGACTGAGGGAAGTGGGATGCAGTGACTGATGTGTGTCTGACCAGAAGACTGAGGGGAGTTTGATGCAGCGACTGAGGTGTGTGTGACCAGGAGACTGAGGGGAGTGTGATGCAGCGACTGAGGTGTTTGTGACGAGGAGACTGAGGGGAGTGTGATGCAGTGACTGAGGTGTGTCTGACCAGAAGACTGAGGGGAGTGTGATGCAGTGACTGAGGTGTGTCTGACCAGAAGACTGAGGGGAGTGTGATGCAGTGACTGAGGTGTATGTGAACAGGAGACTGAGGGTAGTGTGATGCAGTGAATGAGGTGTGTGTGACCAGGAGACTGAGGGGAGTGTGATGCAGTGACGGAGGTGTGTCTGACCAGAAGACTGAGGGGAGTGGGATGCAGCGACTGAGGTGTGTGTGAAAAGGAGACTGAGGGGAGTAGGGTGCAGTGACTGAGGTGTGTGTGACCAGGAGACTGAGGGGATTGGGGTGCAGTGACTGATGTGTGTGGGACCAGGAGGCTGAGGGGAGTGGGATGCAGTGACTGAGGTTTGTGTGACCAGAAGGCTGAGGGGAGTGGGATGCAGTGACTGAGGTGTGTGTGACCAGGAGACTGAGGGGAGTGGGATGCAGTGAATGAGGTGTGTGTGACAAGGGAACTGAGTGGAGTGGGATGCAGTGACTGAGGTGTGTGTGACCAGGAGAGTGAAGGGAGTGGGATGCAGTGACTGAGAAGTGTGTGACCAGGAGACTGAGGGGAGTGGGATGCAGTGACTGAGGTGTGTGTGACCAGGAGACTGAGGGGAGTGGGATGCAGTGACTGAGGTGTGTGTGACCCGGAGACTGAGGGGAGTGGGATGCAGTGACTGAGGTCTGTTTGACCAGGAGACTGAGGGGAGTGGGATGCAGTGACTGAGGTGTGTGTGACCAGGAGACTGAGGGGAGTGGGATGCAGTGACTGAGGTGTGTGTGACCAGGAGACTGAGGGCAGTGGGATGCAGTGACTGAGGTATGTGTGACCAGGAGACTGAGGGGAGTGGGATGCAGTGACTGAGGTGTGCGGGACCAGGAGTCTGAGCGGAGTGGGATGCAGTGACAGAGGTGTGTGTGACCAGGAGTCTGAGGGGAGTGGGATGCAGTGACTGAGGTGTGTGTGACCAGGAGGCTGAGGGGAGTGGGATGCAGTGACTGAGCTTTGTGTGATCAGGAGACTAATGGGAGTGGGATGCAGTGACTGAGGTGTGTGTGACCAGGAGACTGAGGGGAGTGTGATGCAGTGACTGAGGTGCGTGTGACCAGGAGACTGAGGGGAGTGCGATGCAGTGACTGAGGTGTGTGTGACCAGGAGACCGAAGTTTGTGTGATGCAGTGACTGAGGTGTGTGTGACCAGGACATTGAGGGCTGTGGGATGCAGTGACTGAGGTGTGTGTGACCAGGAGACTGAGGGGAGTGGGATGCAGTGACTGAGGTGTGTGTGACCAGGAGACTGAGGGGAGTGGGATGCAGTGACTGAGGTGTGTGTGACCAGGAGACTGAGGGGAGTGGGATGCAGTGACCTAGGTGTGTGTGACCAGGAGACTGAGGGGAGTGGAATGCAGTGACTGAGGTGTGTGTGACCAGCAGACTGAGGGGAGTGGAATGCAGTGATTGAGGTGTGTGTGACCAGGAGACTGAGGGGAGTGGGGTGCAGTGACTGAGGTGTGTGTGACCAGGAGACTGAGCGAAGTGTGATGCAGTGACTGAGGTGTGTGTGACCAGGAGACTGAGGGGAGTGGGATGCAGTGACGGACGTGTGTCTGACAAGGAGACTGAGGGGAGTGGGATGCAATAACTGAGGTGTGTGTGACCAGGAAACTGAGGGGAGTGCGATGCAGTGACTGAGGTGTGTGTGACCAGGAGACTGAGGGGAGTGGGATGCAGTGACTGAGGTGTGTGTGACCAGGAGACTGAGTGGAGTGGGATGCAGTGAATGAGGTGTGTGTGACCAGGAGACTGAGGGGTGTGTGATCCAGTGACTGAGGTGTGTGTGACCAGGAGACTGAGGGGAGTGGCATGCAGTGACTGAGGTGTGTGTGACCAGGAGACTGAGGTGCGTGGGATGCAGTGACTGAGGTGTGTGTGACCAGGAGACTGAGGTTTGTGGGATGCAGTGACTGAGGTGTGTGTGACCAGGACATTGAACGTGTGGGATGAAGTGACTGAGGTGTGTGTGACCAGGAGACTGAGGGGAGTGGGATGCAGTGACTGAGGTGTGTGTGACCAGGAGACTGAGGGGAGTGGGATGCAGTGACTGAGGTGTGTGTGACCAGGAGACTGAGGGGAGTGGGATGCAGCGACAGAGGTGTGTGTGACCAGGAGACTGAGGGGAGTGGGATGGAGCGACTGAGGTGTGTGTGACCATGAGACTGAGGGGAGTGGGATGCAGTGACTGAGATGTGTATGACCAGGAGACTGAGGGGAGTGGGATTCAGTGACTGAGGTGTGTGTGACCAGGAGACTGAGAGGGGTGGGATGCAGTGACTGAGGTGTGTGTGACCAGGAGACTGAGGAGAGTGGGATGCAGTGACTGAGGTGTGTGTGACCAGGAGACGGAGGGGAGTGGGCTGCATTGACTGAGGTGTGTGTGACCAGGAGACTGAGGTGAGTGGGATGCAGTGACTGAGGTGTGTGTGACCAGGAGACTAAGGGGAGTGGGATGCAGCGACTGAGGTGTGTGTGACCAGGAGACTGAGGGGAGTGGAATGCAGTAACTGAGGTGTGTGTGACCAGGAGACTGAGGGGAGTGGGATGCAGTGACTGAGGTGTGTGTGACCAGAAGACTGAGGGGAGTGTGATGCAGCGACTGAGGTGTTGTGACCAGGAGACTGAGGGAAGTGGGATGCAGTGACTGAGGTGTGTCTGACCAGAAGACTGAGGGGAGTGGGATGCAGTGACTGAGATTTGTGTGACCAGGAAGCTGAGGGGAGTGGGATGCATTGAATGAGGTGTGTGTGACCAGGAGACTGAGGGGAGTGGGATGCAGTGACTGAGGTGTGTGTGACCAGGAGACTGAGGGGAGTGGGATTCAGTGACTGAGGTGTGTGTGACCAGGAGACTGAGTGGAGTGGGATGCAGTGATTGAGGTGTGTGTGACCAGGAGATTGAGGGGAGTGGGATGCAGTGACTGACGTGTGTGTGACCAGGAGACTGAGGGGAGTGAGATGCAGCGACTGAGGTGTGTGTGACCAGGAAACTGAGGGGAGTGGGATGCAGCGACTGATGTGTGTGTGACCAGGAGACTGAGGGGAATGGGATGGAGTGACTGAGGTGTGTGTGACCAGGAGATTGAGGGGAGTGGGATGCAGTGACTGAGGTTTGTGTGACCAGGAGACTGAGGGGAGTGTGATGCAGCGACTGAGGTGTTTGTGAACAGGAGACTGAGGCGAGTGGCATGCAGTGACTGAGGTGTATGTGACCAGGAGACTGAGGGGAGTGTGATGCAGTGACTGAGGTGTGTGTGACCAAGAGACTGAGGGGAGTGGTATGCAGCGACTGAAGTGTGTGTGACGAGGAGACTGTGGGTAGTAGGGTGCAGTGACTGAGGTGTGTGTGACCAAGAGACTGAGGGGATTGGGGTGCAGTGACTGAGGTGTGTGGGACCAGGAGACTGAGGGAAGTGGGATGCAGTGATTGAGGTGTGTGTGACCAGGAGACTGAGGGGAGTGGGATGCAGTGATTGAGGTGTGTGTGATCAGGAGACTGAGGGGAGTGGGATGCAGTAAATGAGGTGTGTGTGACCAGGAGATTGAGGGGAGTGGGATGCAGTGACTGAGGTGTGTGTGACCAGGAAACTGAGGGGAGTGGGATGCAGTGACTGAGGTGTGTGTAACCAGGAGACTGAGGGGAGTGGGGTGCAGTGACTGGGGTGTGTGTGACCAGGAGACTGAGGGGAGTGGGATGCAGTGACTGAGGTGTGTGTGACCAGGAGACTGAGGGGAGTGGGATGCAGTGACTGAGGTGTGTGTGACCATGAGACTGAGGGGAGTGGGATGCAGTGACTGAGATGTGGATGACCAGGAGACTTAGGGGAGTGGGATGCAGTGACTGAGGTGTGTGTGACCAGGAGTCTGAGGGGAGTGGGATGCAGTGACTGAGGTGTTTGTGACCAGGAGACTGAGGGGAGTGGGATGCAGTGACTGTGGTTTGTGTGACCAGGAGACTGAGGGGAGTGGGCTGCAATGACTGAGGTGTGTATGACCAGGAGCCTGAGGGGAGTGGGATGCAGTGACTGAGGTGTGTGTGACCAGGAGACTGAGGGGAGTCTGATGCAACGACTGAGGTGTGTGTGACCAGGAGACTGAGGGGAGTGGGAAGCAGCGACTGAGGTGTGTGTGACCAGGAGACTGGGGGGAGTGGGTTGAAGTGACTGAGGTGTGTGTGACCAGGGGACTGAGGAGAGTGGGATGCAGTGACTGAGGTGTGTGTGACCAGGAGACTGAGGGGAGTGTGATGCAGCGACTGAGGTGTTTGTGACCAGGAGACTGAGGGAAGTGGGATGCAGTGGCTGAGGTGTGTCTGACCAGAACACTGAGGGGAGTGTGATGCAGCGACTGAGGTGTGTGTGACCAGGAGACTGAGGGGAGTGTGATGCAGCGACTGAGGTGTTTGTGACCAGGAGACTGAGGGGAGTGTGATGCAGTGACTGAGGTGTGTCTGACCAGAAGACTGAGAGGAGTGTGATTCAGTGACTGAGGTGTGTCTGACCAGAAGACTGAGGGGAGTGTGATGCAGTGACTGAGGTGTATGTGACCAGGAGACTGAGGGGAGTGTAATGCAGTGACTGAGGTGTGTGTGACCAGGAGACTGAGGGGAGTTTGATGCAGTGACTGAGGTGTGTCTGACCAGAAGACTGAGGGGAGTGGGATGCAGCGACTGAGGTGTGTGTGGCGAGGAGACTGAGGGGAGTAGGGTGCAGTGACTGAGGTGTGTGTGACCAGGAGATTGAGGGGATTGGGGTGCAGTGACTGATGTGTGTGGGACAAGGAGGCTGAGGGGAGTGGGATGCAGTGACTGAGGTGTGTGTGACCAGGAGACTGGGGGGAGTGGGATGCACTGACTGAGGTGTCTGTGACCAGGAGACTGAGGGGAGTGGGATGCAGCGACTGAGGTGTGTGTGACGAGGAGACTGAGGGGAGTAGGGTGCAGTGACTGAGGTGTGTGTGACCAGGAGACTGAAGGGATTGGGTTGCAGTGACTGAGGTGTGTGGGACCAGGAGACTGAGGGGAGTGGAATGCATTGACTGAGGTTTGTGTGACCAGGAGTCTGAGGGGAGTGTGATGCAGCGACTGAGGTAAGTGTGACCAGGAGACTGAGGGGAGTGGGATGCAGTGACTGAGGTGTGTGTGACCAGGAGACTGAGGGGAGTGGAATGCAGTGACTGAGGTGTGTGTGACCAGGAGACTGATGGGAGTGGGATGCAGTGACTGAGGTGTGTGTGACCAGGAGACGGAGGGGAGTGGGACGCAGTGACTGAGGTGTGTGTGACCAGGAGACTGAGGGGAGTGGGATGCAGTGACTGAGGTGTGTGTGACCAGGAGACTGAGGGGAGTGGGATGCAGTGACTGAGGTTTATGTGACCAGGAGACTGAGGGGAGTGGGACGCAGTGACTGAGGTGTGTGTGACCAGGAGACTGAGGGGAGTGGGATGCAGTGACTGAGGTGTGTGTGACCAGGAGATTGAGGGGAGTGGGATGCAGTGACTGAGGTGTGTGTGACCATGAGACTGAGGGGAGTGGGATGCAGTGACTGAGGTGCGTGTGACCAGCAGACTGAGGGGAGTGTGATGCAGTGACTGAGGTGTGTGTGACCAGGAGACTGAGGGGAGTGGGGTGCAGTGACTGAGGTGTGTGTGACCAGGAGGCTGAGGGGAGTGGGATGCAATGACTGAGGTGTGTGTGACCAGGAGAGGGAGGGGAGTGGGATGCAGTGACTGAGGTGCGTGTGACCAGGAGACTGAGGGGAGTGCGATGCAGTGACTGCGGTGTGTGTGACCAGGGGTGTGAGGGCAGCGGGATGCAGTGACTGAGGTGCGTGTGACCAGGAGGCTGAGGGGAGTGGGATGCAGTGGCTGAGGTGTGTGTGACCAGGAGACTGAGGGCAGTGGGATGCAGTGACTGAGGTGTGTGTGACCAGGAGACTGAGGGGAGTGGGCTGCAGTGACTGAGGTGTGTGTGACCATGAGGCTGATGGAAGTGGGATGCAGAGGCTGAGGTGTGCGGGACCAGGAGACTGAGGGGAGTGGGATGCAGTGACTGAGGTGTGCGTGTCCAGGAGACTGAGCGAAGTGTGATGCAGTGACTGAGGTGTGTGTGATCAGGGGACTGAGGGGAGTGGAATGCAGTGAATGAGGTGTGTGTGACCAGGAGACTGAGGGGAGTGTAATGCAGCGACTGAGGTGTTTGTGACCAGGAGACTGAGGGGAGTGGAATGCAGTGACTGAGGTGTATGTGACCAGGAGACTGAGGGGAGTGTGATGCAGTGACTGAGGTGTGTGTGACCAGGAGACTGAGGGGAGTGTGATGCAGTGACTGAGGTGTGTGTGACCAGAAGACTGAGGGGAGTGGGATGCAGTGACTGAGGTGTGTGTGACCAGGAGACTGAGGGGAGTGGGATGCAGTGACTGAGGTGTGTGTGACCAGAAAACTGAGGGGAGTTGGATGCAGCGACTGACGTGTGTGTGACGAGGGAACTGAGGGGAGTAGGGTGCAGTGACTGAGGTTTGTGTGACCAGGAGAGTGAGGGGATTGGGGTGCAGTGACTGAGGTGTGTGGGACCAGAAGACTGAGGGGAGTGGGATGCAGTGACTGAGGTGTGTGTGACCAGGAGACTGAGGGGAGTGGGATGCAGTGACTGAGGTGTGTGTGACCAGGAGACGGTTGGGAGTGGGATGCACTGACTGAGGTGTGTGTGACCAGGAGACTGAGAGGAGTGGGATGCAGTGACTGGTGTGTGCGACCAGGAGAATGAGGGGAGTGGGATGCAGTGTATTAGGTGTGTGTGACCAGGGGACTGAAGGGAGTGGGATGCAGTGACTGAGGAGTGTGTGACCAGGAGACTGAGGGGAGTGGGATGCAGTGACTGAGGTGTGTGTGACCAGGAGACTGAGGGGAGTGGGATGCAGTGATTGAGGTGTGTGTGACCAGGAGACTGAGGGGAGTGGGATGCAGTGACTGAGGTGTGTGTGACCAGGAGACTGAGGGGAGTGGGATGCAGTGACTGAGGTGTGTGTGACCAGGAGACGGAGGGGGGTGTGATGCAGTGACTGAGGTGTGTGTGACCAGGAGACTGGGGGGAGTGGGATGCAGTGACTGAGGTGTGTGTGACCAGTAGACTGAGGGGAGTGGGATGCAGTGACTGAGGTGTGTGTGACCAGGAGACTGAGGGGAGTGGGATGCAGTGACTGAGGTGTGTGTGACCAGGAGACTGAGGGGAGTGGGATGCAGTGGCTGAGGTGTGTGTGACCATGAGATTGAGGGGAGTGGGATGCAGTGACTGAGGTGTGTCTGACCATGAGACTGAGGGAGTGGGATGCAGTGACTGAGGTGCGTGTGACCAGGAGACTGAGGGGAGTGTGATGCAGTGACTGAGGTGTGTGACCAGGAGACTGAGGGGAGTGGGGTGCAGTGACTGAGGTGTGTGTGACCAGGAGACTGAGGGGAGTGGGTTGCAGTGACTGAGGTGAGTGTGACCAGGAGAATGAGGGGAGTGGGATGCAGTGACTGAGGTGTGCGGGACCAGGAAACTGAGCGGAGTGGGATGCAGTGACTGAGGTGTGTGGGACCAGGAGACTGAGCGGAGTGGGATGCAGTGACTGAGGTGTGTGTGACCAGGAGTCTGAGGGGAGTGGGATGCAGTGACTGAGGTGTGTGTGACCAGGAGGCTGAGGGGAGTGGGATGCAGTGACTGAAGTGTGTGTGATCAGGAGACTGATGGGAGTGGGATGCAGTGACTGAGGTGTGAGTGTCCAGGAGACTGAGGGGAGTGGGATGCAGTGACTGAGGTGTGTGTGACCAGGAGACTGAGGGGAGTGGGATGCAGTGACTGAGGTGTGTGTGACCAGGAGACTGAGGGGGGTGGGATGCAGTGACTGAGGTGTGTGTGAAAAGGAGACTGAGGGGAGTGGGATGCAGTGACTGAGGTGTGTGTGACCTGGAGGCGGAGGGGAGTGGGACGCAGTGACTGAGGTGTGTGTGACCAGGAGACTGAGGGGAGTGGGATGCAGTGACTGAGGTGTGTGTGACCAGGAGACTGAGGGGAGTGGGACACAGTGACTGAGGTGTGTGTGACCAGGAGACTGAGGGGAGTGGGATGCAGTGACTGAGGTGTGTGTGACCAGGAGATTGAGGGGAGTGGGATGCAGTGACTGAGGTGTGTGTGACCATGAGACTGAGGGGAGTGGGATGCAGTGACTGAGGTGCGTGTGACCAGCAGACTGAGGGGAGTGTGATGCAGTGACTGAGGTGTGTGTGACCAGGAGACTGAGGGGAGTGGGGTGCAGTCACTGAGGTGTGTGTGACCAGGAGGCTGAGGGGAGTGGGATGCAATGACTGAGGTGTGTGTGACCAGGAGAGGGAGGGGAGTGGGATGCAGTGACGGAGGTGCGTGTGACCAGGAGACTGAGGGGAGTGGGATGCAGTGACTGCGGTGTGTGTGACCAGGAGAGTGAGGGCAGTGGGATGCAGTGACTGAGGTGAGTGTGACCAGGAGACTGAGGGGAGTGGGATGCAATGGCTGAGGTGTGTGTGACCAGGAGACTGAGGGCAGTGGGATGCAGTGACTGAGGTGTGTGTGACCAGGAGACTGAGGGGAGTGGGCTGCAGTGACTGAGGTGTGTGTGACCATGAGGCTGATGGAAGTGGGATGCAGTGACTGAGGTGTGCGGGACCAGGAGATTGAGGGGAGTGGGATGCAGTGACTGAGGTGTGCGTGACCAGGAGACTGAGCGAAGTGTGATGCAGTGACTGAGGTGTGTGTGATCAGGGGACTGAGGGGAGTGGAATGCAGTGACTGAAGTGTGTGTGGCCAGGAGACTGAGGGGAGTGTGATGCAGCGACTGAGGTGTTTGTGACCAGGAGACTGAGGGGAGTGGAATGCAGTGACTGAGGTGTATGTGACCAGGAGACTGAGGGGAGTATGATGCAGTGACTGAGGTGTGTGTGACCAGGTTATTGAGGGGAGTGTGATGCAGTGACTGAGGTGTGTGTGACCAGAAGACTGAGGGGAGTGGGATGCAGTGACTGAGGTGTGTGTGACCAGGAGACTGAGGGGAGTGGGATGCAGTGACTGAGGTGTATGTGACCAGAAGACTGAGGGGAGTGGGATGCAGCGACTGACGTGTGTGTGACGAGGGAACTGAGGGGAGTAGGGTGCAGTGACTGAGGTGTGTGTGACCAGGAGACTGAGGGGATTGGGGTGCAGTGATTGAGGTGTGTGGGACCAGGAGACTGAGGGGAGTGGGATGCAGTGACTGAGGTGTGTGTGACCAGGAGACTGAGGGGACTGGGATGCAGTGACTGAGGTGTGTGTGACCAGGAGACTGATGGGAGTGGGATGCACTGACTGAGGTGTGTGTGACCAGGAGACTGAGAGGAGTGGGATGCAGTGACTGGTGTGTGCGACCAGGATACTGAGGGGAGTGGGATGCAGTGAATTAGGTTTGTGTGACCAGGGGACTGAGGGGAGTGGGATGCAGTGACTGAGGTGTGTGTGACCAGGAGACTGAAGGGAGTGGGATGCAGTGATTGAGGAGTGTGTGACCAGGAGACTGAGGGGAGTGGGATGCAGTGACTGAGGTGTGTGTGACCAGGAGACTGAGGGGAGTGGGATGCAGTGACTGTGGTGTGTGTGACCAGGAGACTGAGGGGAGTGGGATGCAGTGACTGAGGTGTGTGTGACCAGGAGACTGAGGGGAGTGGGATGCAGTGACTGAGGTGTGTGTGACCAGGAGAGGGAGGGGAGTGGGATGCATTGGCTGAGGTGTGTGTGACCAGGAGACTGAGGGGAGTGGGATGCAGTGACTGAGGTGTGTGTGACCAGGAGACTGAGGGAAGTGGGATGCTGTGGCTGAGGTGTGTGTGACCATGAGATTGACGGGAGTGGGATGCAGTGACTGAGGTGTGTGTGACCATGAGACTGAGGGGAGTGGGATGCAGTGACTGAGGTGCATGTGACCAGGAGACTGAGGGGAGTGTGATGCAGTGACTGAGGTGTGTGACCAGGAGACTGAGGGGAGTGGGGTGCAGTGACTGAGGTGTGTGTGACCAGGAGACTGAGGGGAGTGGGATGCAGTGACTGAGGTGAGTGTGACCAGGAGAATGATGGGAGTGGGATGCAGTGACTGAGGTGTGCGGGTCCAGGAGACTGAGCGGAGTGGGATGCAGTGACTGAGGTGTGTGGGACCAGGAGACTGAGCGGTGTGGGATGCAGTGACTGAGGTGTGTGTGACCAGGAGTCTGAGGGGAGTGGGATGCAGTGACTGAGGTGTGTGTGACCAGGAGGCTGAGGGGAGTGGGATGCAGTGACTGAAGTGTGTGTGGTCAGGAGACTGATGGGAGTGGGATGCAGCGACTGAGGTGTGAGTGTCCAGGAGACTGAGGGGAGTGGGATGCAGTGACTGAGGTGTGTGTGACCAGGAGACTGAGGGGAGTGGGATGCAGTGACTGAGGTGTGTGTGACCAGGAGACTGAGTGTGGTGGGATGCAGGGACTGAGGTGTGTGTGAAACGGAGACTGAGGGGAGTGGGATGCAGTGACTGAGGTGTGTGTGACCAGGGGACTGAGGGGTGTGGGATGCAGTGACTGAGGTGTGTGTGACCAGGACACTGAGGGGTGTGGGATGCAGTGACCGACGTGTGTGTGACCAGGAGACTGAGGGGAGTGGGATGCAGTGACTGAGGTGTGTGTGACCAGGAGACTGAGGGGAGTGGGATGCAGTGACTGAGGTGTGTGTGACCAGTAGACGGAGGGGAGTGGGATGCAGTGACTGAGGTGTGTGAGACCAGGAGACTGAGGGGAGTGGGATGCAGTGACTGAGGTGTGTGTGACCAGGAGACTGAGGGGAGTGGGATGCAGTGACTGAGGTGTGTGTGACCAGGAGACTGAGGGGAGTGGGATGCAGTGACTGAGGTGAGTGTGAGCAGGAGACTGAGGGGAGTGGGGTGCAGTGACTGAGGTATGTGTGACCAGGAGACTGAGAGGAGTGGGATGCAGTGACTGAGGTGTGTGTGACCAGGAGTCTGAGGGGAGTGGGATGCAGTGACTGAGGTGTGTGTGAAAAGGAGACTGAGGGGAGTGGGATGCAGTGACTGAGATTTGTGTGACCAGGAAGCTGAGGGGAGTGGGATGCATTGACTGAGGTGTGTGTGACCAGGAGAGTGAGGGGAGTGGGATGCAGTGACTGAGGTGTGTATGACCAGGAGACTGAGGGGAGTGGGATGCAGTGACTGAGGTGTGTGTGAAAAGGAGACTGAGGGGAGTGGGATGCAGTGACTGAGGTGTGTGTGACCAGGGGACTGAGGGGTGTGGGATGAAGTGACTGAGGTGTGTGTGACCAGGACACTGAGGGGTGTGGGATGCAGTGACCGACGTGTGTGTGACCAGGAGACTGAGGGGAGTGGGATGCAGTGACTGAGGTGTGTGTGACCAGGAGACTGAGGGGAGTGGGATGCAGTGACTGAGGTGTGTGTGACCAGTAGACTGAGGGGAGTGGGATGCAGTGACTGAGGTGTGTGAGACCAGGAGACTGAGGGGAGTGGGATGCAGTGACTGAGGTGTGTGTGACCAGGAGACTGAGGGGAGTGGGATGCAGTGACTGAGGTGTGTGTGACCAGGAGACTGAGAGGAGTGGGATGCAGTGACTGAGGTGTGTGTGACCAGGAGTCTGAGGGGAGTGGGATGCAGTGACTGAGGTGTGTGTGAAAAGGAGACTGAGGGGAGTGGGATGCAGTGACTGAGATTTGTGTGACCAGGAAGCTGAGGGGAGTGGGATGCATTGACTGAGGTGTGTGTGACCAGGAGAGTGAGGGGAGTGGGATGCAGTGACTGAGGTGTGTATGACCAGGAGACTGAGGGGAGTGGGATGCAGTGACTGAGGTGTGTGTGACCAGGAGACTGACGGGAGTGGGCTGCAGTGACTGAGGTGTGTGTGACCAGGAGATTGAGGGGAGTGGGATGCAGTGACTGAGGTGTGTGTGACCAGGAGACTGAGGGGAGTGTGATGCAGCGACTGAGGTGTGTGTGACCAGGAGACTGATGGGAGTGGGATGCAGCGACTGAGGTGTGGGTGACCAGGAGACTGAGGGGAGTGGGATGCAGTGATTGAGAAGTGTGTGACCAGGAGACTGAGGGGAGTGGGATGCAGTGACTGAGGTGTGTGTGACCAGGAGACCGAGGGGAGTGTGATGCAGCGACTGAGGTGTTTGTGAGCAGGAGACTGAGGGGAGTGGCATGCAGTGGCTGAGGTGTATGTGACCAGGAGACTGAGGGGAGTGTGATGCAGTGACTGAGGTGTGTGTGACCAGGAGACTGAGTGGAGTGTGATGCAGTGACTGAGGTGTGTCTGACCAGAAGACTGAGGGGAGTGGAATGCAGCGACTGAGGTGTGTGTGACGAGGAGACTGAGGGGAGTAGGGTGCAGTGACTGAGGTGTGTGTTAGCAGGATACTGAGGGGATTGGGGTGCAGTGACTGTGGTGTGTGGGACCAGGAGACTGAGGGGAGTGGGATGCAGTGACTGGTGTGTGTGTGACCAGGAGACTGAGGGGAGTGGGGTGCAGTGACTGAGGTGTGTGTGACCAGGAGACTGAGGGGAGTGGGATGCACTGACTGAGGTGTGTGTGACCAGGAGACTGAGAGGAGTGGGATGCAGTGATAGAGGTTTGTGTGACCAGGAGACTGTGTGGAGTGGGATGCAGTGAATGAGGTGTGTGTGACCAGGGGACTGAGGGGAGTGGGATGCAGTGACTGAGGTGTGTGTGACCAGGAGACTGAAGGGAGTGGGATGCAGTGACTGAGGAGTGTGTGACCAGGAGACTGAGGGGAGTGGGATGCAGTGACTGATGGGTGTGTGACCAGGAGACTGAGGGGAGTGGGATGCAGTGACTGAGATGTGTGTGACCAGAAGACTGAGGGGAGTGGGATGCAGTGACTGAGGAGTTTGTGACCAGGAGACTAAGGGAATGGGATACAGTGACTGAGGTGTGTGTGACCAGAATACTGAGGGGAGTGGGATGCAGTGACTGAGGTGTGTGTGACCAGGAGACTGAGGGGAGAGGGATGCAGTGACTGAGGTGTGTGTGACCAGGAGATTGTGGGGAGTGGGATGCAGTGACTGAGGTGTGTGTGACCATGAGTCTGGGAGTGGGATGCAGTGACTGAGGTGCGTGTGACCAGCAGACTGAGGGGAGTGTGATGCAATGACTGAGGTGTGTGTGACCAGGAGACTGAGGGGAGTGGGGTGCAGTGACTGAGGTGTGTGTGACCTGGAGACTGAGGGGAGTGGGATGCAGTGACTGAGGTGTGTGTGACCAGGAGACTGAGGGGAGTGGGATGCAGTGACTGAGGTGCGTGTGACCAGGAGACTGAGGGGAGTGGGATGCAGTGACTGAGGTGTGTGCGACCAGGAGAGTGAGGGCAGTGGGATGCAGTGACTGAGGTGCGTGTGACCAGAAGACTGAGGGGAGTGGGATGCAGTGACTGAGGTGTGTTTGACCAGGAGACTGAGGGCAGTGGGATGAAGTGACTGAGGTGTGTGTGACCAGGAGACTGAGGGGAGTGGGCTGCAGTGACTGAGGTGTGTGTGACCATGAGACTGAGGGGAGTGGGATGCAGTGACTGAGGTGTGCGGGACCAGGAGACTGAGGGGAGTGGGATGCAGTGACTGAGGTGTGCGTGACCAGGAGACTGAGCGAAGTGTGATGCAGCGACTGAGCGAAGTGTGACCAGGAGACTGAGGGGAATGGGATGCAGTGACTGAGGTGTGTGTGTCCAGGAGACTGAGGGGAGTGTGATGCAGCGACTGAGGTGTTTGTGACCAGGAGACTGAGGGGAGGGACCTGCAGTGACTGAGTTGTATGTGACCAGGAGACTGAGGGGAGTGTGATGCAGTGACTGAGGTGTGTGTGACCAGGAGACTGAGGGGAGTGTGATGCAGCGACTGAGGTGTGTCTGACCAGAAGACTGAGGGGAGTGGGATGCAGCGACTGAGTTGTGTGTGACGAGGAGACTGAGGGGCGTAGGGTGCAGTGACTGAGGTGTGTGTGACCAGGAGACTGAAGGGATTGGGGTGCAGTGACTGAGGTGTGTGGGACCAGGAGACTGAAGGGAGTGGGATGCAGTGACTGAGGTGTGTGTGACCTGGAGACTGAGGGGAGTGGGATGCAGTGACTGAGGTGTGTGTGACCAGGAGACTGAGGGGGGTGGGATGCACTGACTGAGGTGTGTGTGACCAGGAGACTGAGAGGAGTGGGATGCAGTGACTGAGGTGTGTGTGACCAGGAGACTGAGGGGAGTGGGATGCAGTGAATAAGGTGTGTGTGACCAGGGGACTGAGGGGAGTGGGATGCAGTGATTGAGGTGTGTGTGACCAGGAGACTGAAGGGAGTGGGATGCAGTGACTGAGGAGTGTGTGACCAGGAGACTGAGGGGAGTGGGATGCAGTGACTGAGGTGTGTGTGACCAGGAGACTGGGGGGAGTGGGATGCAGTGACTGAGGTGTGTGTGACCAGGAGACTGAAGGAATTGGGGTGCAGTGACTGAGGTGTGTGGGACCAGGAGACTGAGGGGAGTGGGATGCAGTGACTGAGGTGTGTGTGACCAGGAGACTGAGGGGAGTGGGATGCAATGACTGAGGTGTGTGTGACCAGGAGACTGAAGGGAGTGGGATGCAGTGACTGAGGAGTGTGTGACCAGGAGACTGAGGGGAGTGGGATGCAGTGACTGAGGTGTGTGTGACCAGGAGACTGAGGGGAGTGGGATGCAGTGACTGAGGAGTGTGTGACCAGGAGACTGAGGGGAGTGGGATGCAGTGACTGAGGTGTGTGTGAAAAGGAGACTGAGGGGAGTGGGATGCAGTGACTGAGATTTTTGTGACCAGGAGACTGAGGGGGGTGGGATGCACTGACTGAGGTGTGTGTGACCAGGAGACTGAGAGGAGTGGGATGCAGTGACTGAGGTGTGTGTGACCAGGAGACTGAGGGGAGTGGGATGCAGTGACTGAGGTGTGTTTGACCAGGAGACTGAGGGGAGTGGGATACAGTGACTGAGGTGTGTGTGACCAGGAGACTGAGGGGAGTTTGATGCAGCGACTGAGGTGTTTGTGACAACGAGACTGAGGGGAGTGGCATGCAGTGACTGAGGTTAATGTGACCAGGAGACTGAGAGGAGTGTAATGCAGTGACTGAGGTGTGTGTGACCAGGAGACTGAGGGGAGTGTGATGCAGTGACTGAGGTGTGTCTGACCAGAAGACTGAGGGGAGTGGGATGCAGCGACTGAGGTGTGTGTGACCAGGAGACTGAAGGGAGTGGGATGCAGTGACTGAGGAGTGTGTGACCAGGAGACTGAGGGGAGTGGGATGCAGTGACAGAGGTGTGTGTGACCAGGAGACTGAGGGAAGTGGGATGCAGTGGCTGAGGTGTGTGTGACCATGAGATTGACGGGTGTGGGATGCAGTGACTGAGGTGTGTGTGACCATGAGACTGAGGGGAGTGGGATGCAGTGACTGAGGTGCATGTGACCAGGAGACTGAGGGGAGTGTGATGCAGTGACTGAGGTGTGTGACCAGGAGACTGAGGGGAGTGGGGTGCAGTGACTGAGGTGTGTGTGACCAGGAGACTGAGGGGAGTGGGATGCAGTGACTGAGGTGAGTGTGACCAGGAGAATGAGGGGAGTGGGATGCAGTGACTGAGGTGTGCGGGACCAGGAGACTGAGCGGAGTGGGATGCAGTGACTGAGGTGTGTGGGACCGGGAGACTGAGCGGAGTGGGATGCAGTGACTGAGGTGTGTGTGACCAGGAGTCTGAGGGGAGTGGGATGCAGTGACTGAGGTGTGTGTGACCAGGAGGCTGAGGGGAGTGGGATGCAGTGACTGAAGTGTGTGTGGTCAGGAGACTGATGGGAGTGGGATGCAGCGACTGAGGTGTGAGTGTCCAGGAGACTGAGGGGAGTGGGATGCAGTGACTGAGGTGTGTGTGACCAGGAGACTGAGGGGAGTGGGATGCAGTGACTGAGGTGTGTGTGACCAGGAGACTGAGTGTGGTGGGATGCAGTGACTGAGGTGTGTGTGAAAAGGAGACTGAGGGGAGTGGGATGCAGTGACTGAGGTGTGTGTGACCAGGGGACTGAGGGGTGTGGGATGCAGTGACTGAGGTGTGTGTGACCAGGACACTGAGGGGTGTGGGATGCAGTGACCGACGTGTGTGTGACCAGGAGACTGAGGGGAGTGGGATGCAGTGACTGAGGTGTGTGTGACCAGGAGACTGAGGGGAGTGGGATGCAGTGACTGAGGTGTGTGTGACCAGTAGACTGAGGGGAGTGGGATGCAGTGACTGAGGTGTGTGAGACCAGGAGACTGAGGGGAGTGGGATGCAGTGACTGAGGTGTGTGTGACCAGGAGACTGAGGGGAGTGGGATGCAGTGACTGAGGTGTGTATGACCAGGAGACTGAGGGGAGTGGGATGCAGTGACTGAGGTGAGTGTGAGCAGGAGACTGAGGGGAGTGGGGTGCAGTGACTGAGGTATGTGTGACCAGGAGACTGAGAGGAGTGGGATGCAGTGACTGAGGTGTGTGTGACCAGGAGTCTGAGGGGAGTGGGATGCAGTGACTGAGGTGTGTGTGAAAAGGAGACTGAGGGGAGTGGGATGCAGTGACTGAGATTTGTGTGACCAGGAAGCTGAGGGGAGTGGGATGCATTGACTGAGGTGTGTGTGACCAGGAGAGTGAGGGGAGTGGGATGCAGTGACTGAGGTGTGTATGACCAGGAGACTGAGGGGAGTGGGATGCAGTGACTGAGGTGTGTGTGACCAGGAGACTGACGGGAGTGGGCTGCAGTGACTGAGGTGTGTGTGACCAGGAGATTGAGGGGAGTGGGATGCAGTGACTGAGGTGTGTGTGACCAGGAGACTGAGGGGAGTGTGATGCAGCGACTGAGGTGTGTGTGACCAGGAGACTGATGGGAGTGGGATGCAGCGACTGAGGTGTGGGTGACCAGGAGACTGAGGGGAGTGGGATGCAGTGACTGAGAAGTGTGTGACCAGGAGACTGAGGGGAGTGGGATGCAGTGACTGAGGTGTGTGTGACCAGGAGACCGAGGGGAGTGTGATGCAGCGACTGAGGTGTTTGTGAGCAGGAGACTGAGGGGAGTGGCATGCAGTGGCTGAGGTGTATGTGACCAGGAGACTGAGGGGAGTGTGATGCAGTGACTGAGGTGTGTGTGACCAGGAGACTGAGTGGAGTGTGATGCAGTGACTGAGGTGTGTCTGACCAGAAGACTGAGGGGAATGGAATGCAGCGACTGAGGTGTGTGTGACGAGGAGACTGAGGGGAGTAGGGTGCAGTGACTGAGGTGTGTGTTAGCAGGATACTGAGGGGATTGGGGTGCAGTGACTGTGGTGTGTGGGACCAGGAGACTGAGGGGAGTGGGATGCAGTGACTGGTGTGTGTGTGACCAGGAGACTGAGGGGAGTGGGGTGCAGTGACTGAGGTGTGTGTGACCAGGAGACTGAGGGGAGTGGGATGCACTGACTGAGGTGTGTGTGACCAGGAGACTGAGAGGAATGGGATGCAGTGATTGAGGTTTGTGTGACCAGGAGACTGAGTGGAGTGGGATGCAGTGAATGAGGTGTGTGTGACCAGGGGACTGAGGGGAGTGGGATGCAGTGACTGAGGTGTGTGTGACCAGGAGACTGAAGGGAGTGGGATGCAGTGACTGAGGAGTGTGTGACCAGGAGACTGAGGGGAGTGGGATGCAGTGACTGATGGGTGTGTGACCAGGAGACTGAGGGGAGTGGGATGCAGTGACTGAGATGTGTGTGACCAGAAGACTGAGGGGAGTGGGATGCAGTGACTGAGGTGTTTGTGACCAGGAGACTAAGGGAATGGGATACAGTGACTGAGGTGTGTGTGACCAGAATACTGAGGGGAGTGGGATGCAGTGACTGAGGTGTGTGTGACCAGGAGACTGAGGGGAGAGGGGTGCAGTGACTGAGGTGTGTGTGACCAGGAGCTTGTGGGGAGTGGGATGCAGTGATTGAGGTGTGTGTGACCATGAGACTGGGAGTGGGATGCAGTGACTGAGGTGCGTGTGACCAGCAGACTGAGGGGAGTGTGATGCAGTGACTGAGGTGTGTGTGACCAGGAGACTGAGGGGAGTGGGGTGCAGTGACTGAGGTGTGTGTGACCTGGAGACTGAGGGGAGTGGGATGCAGTGACTGAGGTGTGTGTGACCAGGAGACTGAGGGGAGTGGGATGCAGTGACTGAGGTGCGTGTGACCAGGAGACTGAGGGGAGTGGGATGCAGTGACTGAGGTGTGTGCGACCAGGAGAGTGAGGGCAGTGGGATGCAGTGACTGAGGTGCGTGTGACCAGAAGACTGAGGGGAGTGGGATGCAGTGACTGAGGTGTGTTTGACCAGGAGACTGAGGGCAGTGGGATGAAGTGACTGAGGTGTGTGTGACCAGGAGACTGAGGGGAGTGGGCTGCAGTGACTGAGGTGTGTGTGACCATGAGACTGAGGGGAGTGGGATGCAGTGACTGAGGTGTGCGGGACCAGGAGACTGAGGGGAGTGGGATGCAGTGACTGAGGTGTGCGTGACCAGGAGACTGAGCGAAGTGTGATGCAGCGACTGAGCTTTGTGTGACCAGGAGACTGAGGGGAATGGGATGCAGTGACTGAGGTGTGTGTGTCCAGGAGACTGAGGGGAGTGTGATGCAGCGACTGAGGTGTTTGTGACCAGGAGACTGAGGGGAGGGACATGCAGTGACTGAGTTGTATGTGACCAGGAGACTGAGGGGAGTGTGATGCAGTGACTGAGGTGTGTGTGACCAGGAGACTGAGGGGAGTGTGATGCAGCGACTGAGGTGTGTCTGACCAGAAGACTGAGGGGAGTGGGATGCAGCGACTGAGTTGTGTGTGACGAGGAGACTGAGGGGCGTAGGGTGCAGTGACTGAGGTGTGTGTGACCAGGAGACTGAAGGGATTGGGGTGCAGTGACTGAGGTGTGTGGGACCAGGAGACTGAAGGGAGTGGGATGCAGTGACTGAGGTGTGTGTGACCTGGAGACTGAGGGGAGTGGGATGCAGTGACTGAGGTGTGTGTGACCAGGAGACTGAGGGGGGTGGGCTGCACTGACTGAGGTGTGTGTGACCAGGAGACTGAGAGGAGTGGGATGCAGTGACTGAGGTGTGTGTGACCAGGAGACTGAGGGGAGTGGGATGCAGTGAATAAGGTGTGTGTGACCAGGGGACTGAGGGGAGTGGGATGCAGTGATTGAGGTGTGTGTGACCAGGAGACTGAAGGGAGTGGGATGCAGTGACTGAGGAGTGTGTGACCAGGAGACTGAGGGGAGTGGGATGCAGTGACTGAGGTGTGTGTGACCAGGAGACTGGGGGGAGTGGGATGCAGTGACTGAGGTGTGTGTGACCAGGAGACTGAAGGAATTGGGGTGCAGTGACTGAGGTGTGTGGGACCAGGAGACTGAGGGGAGTGGGATGCAGTGACTGAGGTGTGTGTGACCAGGAGACTGAGGGAAGTGGGATGCAATGACTGAGGTGTGTGTGACCAGGAGACTGAAGGGAGTGGGATGCAGTGACTGAGGAGTGTGTGACCAGGAGACTGAGGGGAGTGGGATGCAGTGACTGAGGTGTGTGTGACCAGGAGACTGAGGGGAGTGGGATGCAGTGACTGAGGAGTGTGTGACCAGGAGACTGAGGGGAGTGGGATGCAGTGACTGAGGTGTGTGTGAAAAGGAGACTGAGGGGAGTGGGATGCAGTGACTGAGATTTTTGTGACCAGGAGACTGAGGGAGGTGGGATGCACTGACTGAGGTGTGTGTGACCAGGAGACTGAGAGGAGTGGGATGCAGTGACTGAGGTGTGTGTGACCAGGAGACTGAGGGGAGTGGGATGCAGTGACTGAGGTGTGTTTGACCAGGAGACTGAGGGGAGTGGGATACAGTGACTGAGGTGTGTGTGACCAGGAGACTGAGGGGAGTTTGATGCAGCGACTGAGGTGTTTGTGACCAGGAGAATGAGGGGAGTGGCATGCAGTGACTGAGGTTAATGTGACCAGGAGACTGAGAGGAGTGTAATGCAGTGACTGAGGTGTGTGTGACCAGGAGACTGAGGGGAGTGTGATGCAGTGACTGAGGTGTGTCTGACCAGAAGACTGAGGGGAGTGGGATGCAGCGACTGAGGTGTGTGTGACCAGGAGACTGAAGGGAGTGGGATGCAGTGACTGAGGAGTGTGTGACCAGGAGACTGAGGGGAGTGGGATGCAGTGACTGAGGTGTGTGTGACCAGGAGACTGAGGGGAGTGGGATGCAGTGACTGAGGTGTGTGTGTCCAGGAGACGGAGGGGAGTGGGATGCAGTGACTGAGGTGTGTGTGACCAGGAGACTGAGGGGAGTGGGATGCAGTGACTAAGGTGTGTGTGACCAGGAGACTGAGGGGAGTGGGATGCAGTGACTGAGGTGTGTGTGACCAGGAGACTGAGGGGAGTGGGATGCAGTGACTGAGGTGTGTGTGACCAGGAGACTGAGGGGAGTGGGATGCAGTGGCTGAGGTGTGTGTGACCATGAAATTGAGGGGAGTGGGATGCAGTGACTGAGGTGTGTGTGACCATGAGACTGAGGGGAGTGGGATGCAGTGACTGAGGTGCGTGTGACCAGGAGACTGAGGGGAGTGTGATGCAGTGACTGAGGTGTGTGACCAGGAGACTGAGGGGAGTGGGGTGCAGTGACTGAGGTGTGTGTGACCAGGAGACTGAGGGGAGTGGGATGCAGTGACTGAGGTGAGTGTGACCAGGAGACTGAGGGGAGTGGGATGCAGTGACTGAGGTGTGCGGGACCAGGAGACTGAGCGGAGTGGGATGCAGTGACTGAGGTGTGTGGGATCAGGAGACTGTGCGGAGTGGGATGTAGTGACTGAGGTGTGTGTGACCAGGAGTCTGAGGGGAGTGGGATGCAGTGACTGAGGTGTGTGTGACCAGGAGGCTGAGGGGAGTGGGATGCAGTGACTGAAGTGTGTGTGATCAGGAGACTGATGGGAGTGGGATGCAGTGACTGAGGTGTGAGTGTCCAGGAGACTGAGGGGAGTGGGATGCAGTGACTGAGGTGTGTGTGACCAGGAGACTGAGGTGAGTGGGATGCAGTGACTGAGGTTTGTGTGACCAGGAGACTGAGGGGGGTGGGATGCAGTGACTGAGGTGTGTGTGAAAAGGAGGACTGAGGGGAGTGGGATGCAGTGACTGAGGTGTGTGTGACCAGGAGACTGAGGGGTGTGGGATGCAGTGACTGAGGTGTGTGTGACCAGGACACTGAGGGGCGTGGGATGCAGTGACCGACGTGTGTGTGACCAGGAGACTGAGGGGAGTGGGATGCAGTGACTGAGGTGTGTGTGACCAGGAGACTGAGGGGAGTGGGATGCAGTGACTGAGGTGTGTGTGACCAGTAGACTGAGGGGAGTGGGATGCAGTGACTGAGGTGCATGTGACCAGGAGACTGAGGGGAGTGTGATGCAGTGACTGAGGTGTGTGACCAGGAGACTGAGGGGAGTGGGGTGCAGTGACTGAGGTGTGTGTGACCAGGAGACTGAGGGGAGTGGGATGCAGTGACTGAGGTGAGTGTGACCAGGAGAATGAGGGGAGTGGGATGCAGTGACTGAGGTGTGCGGGTCCAGGAGACTGAGCGGAGTGGGATGCAGTGACTGAGGTGTGTGGGACCGGGAGACTGAGCGGAGTGGGATGCAGTGACTGAGGTGTGTGTGACCAGGAGTCTGAGGGGAGTGGGATGCAGTGACTGAGGTGTGTGTGACCAGGAGGCTGAGGGGAGTGGGATGCAGTGACTGAAGTGTGTGTGGTCAGGAGACTGATGGGAGTGGGATGCAGCGACTGAGGTGTGAGTGTCCAGGAGACTGAGGGGAGTGGGATGCAGTGACTGAGGTGTGTGTGACCAGGAGACTGAGGGGAGTGGGATGCAGTGACTGAGGTGTGTGTGACCAGGAGACTGAGTGTGGTGGGATGCAGTGACTGAGGTGTGTGTGAAAAGGAGACTGAGGGGAGTGGGATGCAGTGACTGAGGTGTGTGTGACCAGGGGACTGAGGGGTGTGGGATGCAGTGACTGAGGTGTGTGTGACCAGGACACTGAGGGGTGTGGGATGCAGTGACCGACGTGTGTGTGACCAGGAGACTGAGGGGAGTGGGATGCAGTGACTGAGGTGTGTGTGACCAGGAGACTGAGGGGAGTGGGATGCAGTGACTGAGGTGTGTGTGACCAGTAGACTGAGGGGAGTGGGATGCAGTGACTGAGGTGTGTGAGACCAGGAGACTGAGGGGAGTGGGATGCAGTGACTGAGGTGTGTGTGACCAGGAGACTGAGGGGAGTGGGATGCAGTGACTGAGGTGTGTATGACCAGGAGACTGAGGGGAGTGGGATGCAGTGACTGAGGTGAGTGTGAGCAGGAGACTGAGGGGAGTGGGGTGCAGTGACTGAGGTATGTGTGACCAGGAGACTGAGGGGAGTGGGATGCATTGACTGAGGTGTGTGTGACCAGGAGAGTGAGGGGAGTGGGATGCAGTGACTGAGGTGTGTATGACCAGGAGACTGAGGGGAGTGGGATGCAGTGACTGAGGTGTGTGTGACCAGGAGACTGACGGGAGTGGGCTGCAGTGACTGAGGTGTGTGTGACCAGGAGATTGAGGGGAGTGGGATGCAGTGACTGAGGTGTGTGTGACCAGGAGACTGAGGGGAGTGTGATGCAGCGACTGAGGTGTGTGTGACCAGGAGACTGATGGGAGTGGGATGCAGCGACTGAGGTGTGGGTGACCAGGAGACTGAGGGGAGTGGGATGCAGTGACTGAGAAGTGTGTGACCAGGAGACTGAGGGGGAGTGGGATGCAGTGACTGAGGTGTGTGTGACCAGGAGACCGAGGGGAGTGTGATGCAGCGACTGAGGTGTTTGTGAGCAGGAGACTGAGGGGAGTGGCATGCAGTGGCTGAGGTGTATGTGACCAGGAGACTGAGGGGAGTGTGATGCAGTGACTGAGGTGTGTGTGACCAGGAGACTGAGTGGAGTGTGATGCAGTGACTGAGGTGTGTCTGACCAGAAGACTGAGGGGAGTGGAATGCAGCGACTGAGGTGTGTGTGACGAGGAGACTGAGGGGAGTAGGGTGCAGTGACTGAGGTGTGTGTTAGCAGGATACTGAGGGGATTGGGGTGCAGTGACTGTGGTGTGTGGGACCAGGAGACTGAGGGGAGTGGGATGCAGTGACTGGTGTGTGTGTGACCAGGAGACTGAGGGGTGTGGGGTGCAGTGACTGAGGTGTGTGTGACCAGGAGACTGAGGGGAGTGGGATGCACTGACTGAGGTGTGTGTGACCAGGAGACTGAGAGGAATGGGATGCAGTGATTGAGGTTTGTGTGACCAGGAGACTGAGTGGAGTGGGAAGCAGTGAATGAGGTGTGTGTGACCAGGGGACTGAGGGGAGTGGGATGCAGTGACTGAGGTGTGTGTGACCAGGAGACTGAAGGGAGTGGGATGCAGTGACTGAGGAGTGTGTGACCAGGAGACTGAGGGGAGTGGGATGCAGTGACTGATGGGTGTGTGACCAGGAGACTGAGGGGAGTGGGATGCAGTGACTGAGATGTGTGTGACCAGAAGACTGAGGGGAGTGGGATGCAGTGACTGAGGTGTTTGTGACCAGGAGACTAAGGGAATGGGATACAGTGACTGAGGTGTGTGTGACCAGAATACTGAGGGGAGTGGGATGCAGTGACTGAGGTGTGTGTGACCAGGAGACTGAGGGGAGAGGGGTGCAGTGACTGAGGTGTGTGTGACCAGGAGCTTGTGGGGAGTGGGATGCAGTGATTGAGGTGTGTGTGACCATGAGACTGGGAGTGGGATGCAGTGACTGAGGTGCGTGTGACCAGCAGACTGAGGGGAGTGTGATGCAGTGACTGAGGTGTGTGTGACCAGGAGACTGAGGGGAGTGGGGTGCAGTGACTGAGGTGTGTGTGACCTGGAGACTGAGGGGAGTGGGATGCAGTGACTGAGGTGTGTGTGACCAGGAGACTGAGGGGAGTGGGATGCAGTGACTGAGGTGCGTGTGACCAGGAGACTGAGGGGAGTGGGATGCAGTGACTGAGGTGTGTGCGACCAGGAGAGTGAGGGCAGTGGGATGCAGTGACTGAGGTGCGTGTGACCAGAAGACTGAGGGGAGTGGGATGCAGTGACTGAGGTGTGTTTGACCAGGAGACTGAGGGCAGTGGGATGAAGTGACTGAGGTGTGTGTGACCAGGAGACTGAGGGGAGTGGGCTGCAGTGACTGAGGTGTGTGTGACCATGAGACTGAGGGTAGTGGGATGCAGTGACTGAGGTGTGCGGGACCAGGAGACTGAGGGGAGTGGGATGCAGTGACTGAGGTGTGCGTGACCAGGAGACTGAGCGAAGTGTGATGCAGCGACTGAGCTTTGTGTGACCAGGAGACTGAGGGGAATGGGATGCAGTGACTGAGGTGTGTGTGTCCAGGAGACTGAGGGGAGTGTGATGCAGCGACTGAGGTGTTTGTGACCAGGAGACTGAGGGGAGGGACATGCAGTGACTGAGTTGTATGTGACCAGGAGACTGAGGGGAGTGTGATGCAGTGACTGAGGTGTGTGTGACCAGGAGACTGAGGGGAGTGTGATGCAGCGACTGAGGTGTGTCTGACCAGAAGACTGAGGGGAGTGGGATGCAGCGACTGAGTTGTGTGTGACGAGGAGACTGAGGGGCGTAGGGTGCAGTGACTGAGGTGTGTGTGACCAGGAGACTGAAGGGATTGGGGTGCAGTGACTGAGGTGTGTGGGACCAGGAGACTGAAGGGAGTGGGATGCAGTGACTGAGGTGTGTGTGACCTGGAGACTGAGGGGAGTGGGATGCAGTGACTGAGGTGTGTGTGACCAGGAGACTGAGGGGGGTGGGCTGCACTGACTGAGGTGTGTGTGACCAGGAGACTGAGAGGAGTGGGATGCAGTGACTGAGGTGTGTGTGACCAGGAGACTGAGGGGAATGGGATGCAGTGAATAAGGTGTGTGTGACCAGGGGACTGAGGGGAGTGGGATGCAGTGATTGAGGTGTGTGTGACCAGGAGACTGAAGGGAGTGGGATGCAGTGACTGAGGAGTGTGTGACCAGGAGACTGAGGGGAGTGGGATGCAGTGACTGAGGTGTGTGTGACCAGGAGACTGGGGGGAGTGGGATGCAGTGACTGAGGTGTGTGTGACCAGGAGACTGAAGGAATTGGGGTGCAGTGACTGAGGTGTGTGGGACCAGGAGACTGAGGGGAGTGGGATGCAGTGACTGAGGTGTGTGTGACCAGGAGACTGAGGGAAGTGGGATGCAATGACTGAGGTGTGTGTGACCAGGAGACTGAAGGGAGTGGGATGCAGTGACTGAGGAGTGTGTGACCAGGAGACTGAGGGGAGTGGGATGCAGTGACTGAGGTGTGTGTGACCAGGAGACTGAGGGGAGTGGGATGCAGTGACTGAGGAGTGTGTGACCAGGAGACTGAGGGGAGTGGGATGCAGTGACTGAGGTGTGTGTGAAAAGGAGACTGAGGGGAGTGGGATGCAGTGACTGAGATTTTTGTGACCAGGAGACTGAGGGAGGTGGGATGCACTGACTGAGGTGTGTGTGACCAGGAGACTGAGAGGAGTGGGATGCAGTGACTGAGGTGTGTGTGACCAGGAGACTGAGGGGAGTGGGATGCAGTGACTGAGGTGTGTTTGACCAGGAGACTGAGGGGAGTGGGATACAGTGACTGAGGTGTGTGTGACCAGGAGACTGAGGGGAGTTTGATGCAGCGACTGAGGTGTTTGTGACCAGGAGAATGAGGGGAGTGGCATGCAGTGACTGAGGTTAATGTGACCAGGAGACTGAGAGGAGTGTAATGCAGTGACTGAGGTGTGTGTGACCAGGAGACTGAGGGGAGTGTGATGCAGTGACTGAGGTGTGTCTGACCAGAAGACTGAGGGGAGTGGGATGCAGCGACTGAGGTGTGTGTGACCAGGAGACTGAAGGGAGTGGGATGCAGTGACTGAGGAGTGTGTGACCAGGAGACTGAGGGGATTGGGATGCAGTGACTGAGGTGTGTGTGACCAGGAGACTGAGGGGAGTGGGATGCAGTGACTGAGGTGTGTGTGTCCAGGAGACGGAGGGGAGTGGGATGCAGTGACTGAGGTGTGTGTGACCAGGAGACTGAGGGGAGTGGGATGCAGTGACTAAGGTGTGTGTGACCAGGAGACTGAGGGGAGTGGGATGCAGTGACTGAGGTGTGTGTGACCAGGAGACTGAGGGGAGTGGGATGCAGTGACTGAGGTGTGTGTGACCAGGAGACTGAGGGGAGTGGGATGCAGTGGCTGAGGTGTGTGTGACCATGAAATTGAGGGGAGTGGGATGCAGTGACTGAGGTGTGTGTGACCATGAGACTGAGGGGAGTGGGATGCAGTGACTGAGGTGCGTGTGACCAGGAGACTGAGGGGAGTGTGATGCAGTGACTGAGGTGTGTGACCAGGAGACTGAGGGGAGTGGGGTGCAGTGACTGAGGTGTGTGTGACCAGGAGACTGAGGGGAGTGGGATGCAGTGACTGAGGTGAGTGTGACCAGGAGACTGAGGGGAGTGGGATGCAGTGACTGAGGTGTGCGGGACCAGGAGACTGAGCGGAGTGGGATGCAGTGACTGAGGTGTGTGGGATCAGGAGACTGTGCGGAGTGGGATGTAGTGACTGAGGTGTGTGTGACCAGGAGTCTGAGGGGAGTGGGATGCAGTGACTGAGGTGTGTGTGACCAGGAGGCTGAGGGGAGTGGGATGCAGTGACTGAAGTGTGTGTGATCAGGAGACTGATGGGAGTGGGATGCAGTGACTGAGGTGTGAGTGTCCAGGAGACTGAGGGGAGTGGGATGCAGTGACTGAGGTGTGTGTGACCAGGAGACTGAGGTGAGTGGGATGCAGTGACTGAGGTTTGTGTGACCAGGAGACTGAGGGGGGTGGGATGCAGTGACTGAGGTGTGTGTGAAAAGGAGACTGAGGGGAGTGGGATGCAGTGACTGAGGTGTGTGTGACCAGGAGACTGAGGGGTGTGGGATGCAGTGACTGAGGTGTGTGTGACCAGGACACTGAGGGGCGTGGGATGCAGTGACCGACGTGTGTGTGACCAGGAGACTGAGGGGAGTGGGATGCAGTGACTGAGGTGTGTGTGACCAGGAGACTGAGGGGAGTGGGATGCAGTGACTGAGGTGTGTGTGACCAGTAGACTGAGGGGAGTGGGATGCAGTGACTGAGGTGTGTGAGACCAGGAGACTGAGGGGTGTGGGATGCAGTGACTGAGGTGTGTGTGACCAGGAGACTGAGGGGAGTGGGATGCAGTGACTGAGGTGTGTGTGACCAGGAGTCTGAGGGGAGTGTGATGCAGTGACTGAGGTGTGTGTGAAAAGGAGACTGAGGGGAGTGGGATGCAGTGACTGAGATTTGTGTGACCAGGAAGCTGAGGGGAGTGAGATGCATTGACTGAGGTGTGTGTGACCAGGAGAGTGAGGGGAGTGGGATGCAGTGATTGAGGTGTGTATGACCAGGAGACTGAGGGGAGTGGGATGCAGTGACTGAGGTTTGTGTGACCAGGAGACTGACGGGAGTGGGCTGCAGTGACTGAAGTGTGTGTGACCAGGAGATTGAGGGGAGTGTGATGCATCGACTGAGGTGTGTGTGACCAGGAGACTGATGGGAGTGGGATGCAGCGACTGAGGTGTGGGTGACCAGGAGACTGAGGGGAGTGGGATGCAGTGACTGAGAAGTGTGTGACCAGGAGACTGAGGGGAGTGGGATGCAGTGACTGAGGTGTGTGTGACCAGGAGACCGAGGGGAGTGTGATGCAGCGACTGAGGTGTTTGTGAGCAGGAGGCTGAGGGGAGTGGCATGCAGTGGCTGAGGTGTATGTGACCAGGAGACTGAGGGGAGTGTGATGCAGTGACTGAGGTGTGTGTGACCAGGAGACTGAGTGGAATGTGATGCAGTGACTGAGGTGTGTCTGACCAGAAGACTGAGGGGAGTGGGATGCAGCGACTGAGGTGTGTGTGACGAGGAGACTGAGGGGAGTAGGGTGCAGTGACTGAGGTGTGTGTTACCAGGAGACTGAGGGGATTGGGGTGCAGTGACTGTGGTGTGTGGGACCAGGAGACTGAGGGGAGTGGGATGCAGTGACTGGTGTGTGTGTGACCAGGAGACTGAGGGGAGTGGGGTGCAGTGACTGAGGTGTGTGTGACCAGGAGACTGAGGGGAGTGGGATGCATTGACTGAGGTGTGTGTGACCAGGAGACTGAGAGGAGTGGGATGCCGTGACTGAGGTGTGTGTGACCAGGAGACTGAGTGGAGTGGGATACAGTGAATTAGGTGTGTGTGACCAGGGGACTGAGGGGAGTGGGATGCAGTGACTGAGGTGTGTGTGACCAGGAGACTGAAGGGAGTGGGATACAGTGACTGAGGAGTGTGTGACCAGGAGACTGAGGGGAGTGGGATGCAGTGAATAAGGTGTGTGTGACCAGGGGACTGAGGGGAGTGGGATGCAGTGATTGAGGTGTGTGTGACCAGGAGACTGAAGGGAGTGGGATGCAGTGACTGAGGAGTGTGTGACCAGGAGACTGAGGGGAGTGGGATGCAGTGACTGAGGTGTGTGTGACCAGGAGACTGGGGGGAGTGGGATGCAGTGACTGAGGTGTGTGTGACCAGGAGACTGAAGGAATTGGGGTGCAGTGACTGAGGTGTGTGGGACCAGGAGACTGAGGGGAGTGGGATGCAGTGACTGAGGTGTGTGTGACCAGGAGACTGAGGGAAGTGGGATGCAATGACTGAGGTGTGTGTGACCAGGAGACTGAAGGGAGTGGGATGCAGTGACTGAGGAGTGTGTGACCAGGAGACTGAGGGGAGTGGGATGCAGTGACTGAGGTGTGTGTGACCAGGAGACTGAGGGGAGTGGGATGCAGTGACTGAGGAGTGTGTGACCAGGAGACTGAGGGGAGTGGGATGCAGTGACTGAGGTGTGTGTGAAAAGGAGACTGAGGGGAGTGGGATGCAGTGACTGAGATTTTTGTGACCAGGAGACTGAGGGAGGTGGGATGCACTGACTGAGGTGTGTGTGACCAGGAGACTGAGAGGAGTGGGATGCAGTGACTGAGGTGTGTGTGACCAGGAGACTGAGGGGAGTGGGATGCAGTGACTGAGGTGTGTTTGACCAGGAGACTGAGGGGAGTGGGATACAGTGACTGAGGTGTGTGTGACCAGGAGACTGAGGGGAGTTTGATGCAGCGACTGAGGTGTTTGTGACCAGGAGAATGAGGGGAGTGGCATGCAGTGACTGAGGTTAATGTGACCAGGAGACTGAGAGGAGTGTAATGCAGTGACTGAGGTGTGTGTGACCAGGAGACTGAGGGGAGTGTGATGCAGTGACTGAGGTGTGTCTGACCAGAAGACTGAGGGGAGTGGGATGCAGCGACTGAGGTGTGTGTGACCAGGAGACTGAAGGGAGTGGGATGCAGTGACTGAGGAGTGTGTGACCAGGAGACTGAGGGGATTGGGATGCAGTGACTGAGGTGTGTGTGACCAGGAGACTGAGGGGAGTGGGATGCAGTGACTGAGGTGTGTGTGTCCAGGAGACGGAGGGGAGTGGGATGCAGTGACTGAGGTGTGTGTGACCAGGAGACTGAGGGGAGTGGGATGCAGTGACTAAGGTGTGTGTGACCAGGAGACTGAGGGGAGTGGGATGCAGTGACTGAGGTGTGTGTGACCAGGAGACTGAGGGGAGTGGGATGCAGTGACTGAGGTGTGTGTGACCAGGAGACTGAGGGGAGTGGGATGCAGTGGCTGAGGTGTGTGTGACCATGAAATTGAGGGGAGTGGGATGCAGTGACTGAGGTGTGTGTGACCATGAGACTGAGGGGAGTGGGATGCAGTGACTGAGGTGCGTGTGACCAGGAGACTGAGGGGAGTGTGATGCAGTGACTGAGGTGTGTGACCAGGAGACTGAGGGGAGTGGGGTGCAGTGACTGAGGTGTGTGTGACCAGGAGACTGAGGGGAGTGGGATGCAGTGACTGAGGTGAGTGTGACCAGGAGACTGAGGGGAGTGGGATGCAGTGACTGAGGTGTGCGGGACCAGGAGACTGAGCGGAGTGGGATGCAGTGACTGAGGTGTGTGGGATCAGGAGACTGTGCGGAGTGGGATGTAGTGACTGAGGTGTGTGTGACCAGGAGTCTGAGTGGAGTGGGATGCAGTGACTGAGGTGTGTGTGACCAGGAGGCTGAGGGGAGTGGGATGCAGTGACTGAAGTGTGTGTGATCAGGAGACTGATGGGAGTGGGATGCAGTGACTGAGGTGTGAGTGTCCAGGAGACTGAGGGGAGTGGGATGCAGTGACTGAGGTGTGTGTGACCAGGAGACTGAGGTGAGTGGGATGCAGTGACTGAGGTTTGTGTGACCAGGAGACTGAGGGGGGTGGGATGCAGTGACTGAGGTGTGTGTGAAAAGGAGACTGAGGGGAGTGGGATGCAGTGACTGAGGTGTGTGTGACCAGGAGACTGAGGGGTGTGGGATGCAGTGACTGAGGTGTGTGTGACCAGGACACTGAGGGGCGTGGGATGCAGTGACCGACGTGTGTGTGACCAGGAGACTGAGGGGAGTGGGATGCAGTGACTGAGGTGTGTGTGACCAGGAGACTGAGGGGAGTGGGATGCAGTGACTGAGGTGTGTGTGACCAGTAGACTGAGGGGAGTGGGATGCAGTGACTGAGGTGTGTGAGACCAGGAGACTGAGGGGTGTGGGATGCAGTGACTGAGGTGTGTGTGACCAGGAGACTGAGGGGAGTGGGATGCAGTGACTGAGGTGTGTGTGACCAGGAGTCTGAGGGGAGTGTGATGCAGTGACTGAGGTGTGTGTGAAAAGGAGACTGAGGGGAGTGGGATGCAGTGACTGAGATTTGTGTGACCAGGAAGCTGAGGGGAGTGAGATGCATTGACTGAGGTGTGTGTGACCAGGAGAGTGAGGGGAGTGGGATGCAGTGACTGAGGTGTGTATGACCAGGAGACTGAGGGGAGTGGGATGCAGTGACTGAGGTTTGTGTGACCAGGAGACTGACGGGAGTGGGCTGCAGTGACTGAAGTGTGTGTGACCAGGAGATTGAGGGGAGTGTGATGCATCGACTGAGGTGTGTGTGACCAGGAGACTGATGGGAGTGGGATGCAGCGACTGAGGTGTGGGTGACCAGGAGACTGAGGGGAGTGGGATGCAGTGACTGAGAAGTGTGTGACCAGGAGACTGAGGGGAGTGGGATGCAGTGACTGAGGTGTGTGTGACCAGGAGACCGAGGGGAGTGTGATGCAGCGACTGAGGTGTTTGTGAGCAGGAGGCTGAGGGGAGTGGCATGCAGTGGCTGAGGTGTATGTGACCAGGAGACTGAGGGGAGTGTGATGCAGTGACTGAGGTGTGTGTGACCAGGAGACTGAGTGGAATGTGATGCAGTGACTGAGGTGTGTCTGACCAGAAGACTGAGGGGAGTGGGATGCAGCGACTGAGGTGTGTGTGACGAGGAGACTGAGGGGAGTAGGGTGCAGTGACTGAGGTGTGTGTTACCAGGAGACTGAGGGGATTGGGGTGCAGTGACTGTGGTGTGTGGGACCAGGAGACTGAGGGGAGTGGGATGCAGTGACTGGTGTGTGTGTGACCAGGAGACTGAGGGGAGTGGGGTGCAGTGACTGAGGTGTGTGTGACCAGGAGACTGAGGGGAGTGGGATGCATTGACTGAGGTGTGTGTGACCAGGAGACTGAGAGGAGTGGGATGCCGTGACTGAGGTGTGTGTGACCAGGAGACTGAGTGGAGTGGGATACAGTGAATTAGGTGTGTGTGACCAGGGGACTGAGGGGAGTGGGATGCAGTGACTGAGGTGTGTGTGACCAGGAGACTGAAGGGAGTGGGATACAGTGACTGAGGAGTGTGTGACCAGGAGACTGAGGGGAGTGGGATGCAGTGACTGATGGGTGTGTGACCAGGAGACTGAGGGGAGTGGGATGCAGTGACTGAGGTGTGTGTGACCAGGAGACTGAGGGGAGTGGGATGCAGTGACTGAGGTGTGTGTGACCAGGAGACTGAGGGAATGGGATGCAGTGACTGAGGTGAGTGTGACAAGAAGACTGAGTGGAGTGGGATGCAGTGACTGAGGTGTGTGTGACCAGGAGACTGAGGGGAGTGGGATGCAGTGACTGAGGTGTGTGTGACCAGGAGATTGTGGGGAGTGGGATGCAGTGACTGAGGTGTGTGTGACCATGAGACTGGGAGTTGGAAGCAGGGACTGAGGTGCGTGTGACCAGCAGACTGAGGGGAGTGTGATGCAGTGACTGAGGTGTGTGTGACCAGGAGACTGAGGGGAGTGGGGTGCAGTGACTGAGGTGTGTGTGACCAGGAGACTGAGGGGAGTGGGATGCAGTGACTGAGGTGCGTGTGACCAGGAGAGTGAGGGGAGTGGGATGCAGTGACTGAGGTGTGTGTGACCAGGAGAGTGAGGGCAGTGGGATGCAGTGACTGAGGTGCGTGTGACCAGGAGACTGAGGGGAGTGGGATGCAGTGACTGAGGTGTGTTTGACCATGAGACTGAGGGCAGTCGGATGCAGTGACTGAGGTGTGCGGGACCAGGAGACTGAGGGGAGTGGGATGCAGTGACTGAGGTGTGCGTGACCAGGAGACTGAGCGAAGTGTGATGCAGCGACTGAGCTGTGTGTGACCAGGAGACTGAGGGGAGTGGGATGCAGTGACTGAGGTGTGTGTGACCAGGAGACTGAGGGGAGTGTGATGCAGCGACTGAGGTGTTTGTGACCAGGAGACTGAGGGGAGTGGCATGCAGTGACTGAGTTGTATGTGACCAGGAGACTGAGGGGAGTGTGATGCAGTGACTGATGTGTGTGTGACCAGGAGACTGAGGGGAGTGTGATGCAGTGACTGAGGTGTGTCTGACCAGAAGACTGAGGGGAGTGGGATGCAGCGACTGAGGTGTGTGTGACGAGGAGACTGAGGGGAGTAGGGTGCAGTGACTGAGGTGTGTGTGACCAGGAGACTGAAGGGATTGGGGTGCAGTGACTGAGGTGTGTGGGACCAGGAGACTGAGGGGAGTGGGATGCAGTGACTGAGGTGGGTGTGACCAGGAGACTGAGGGGATTGGGATGCAGTGACTGCGGTGTGTGTGACCAGGAGGCTGAGGGGGGTGGGATGCACTGACTGAGGTGTGTGTGACCAGGAGACTGAGAGGAGTGGGATGCAGTGACTGAGGTGTGTGTGACCAGGAGACTGAGGGGAGTGGGATGCAGTGAATGAGGTGTGTGTGACCAGGGGACTGAGGGGAGTGGGATGCAGTGACTGAGGTGTGTGTGACCAGGAGACTGAAGGGAGTGGGATGCAGTGACTGAGGAGTGTGTGACCAGGAGACTGAGGGGTGTGGGATGCAGTGACTGAGGTGTGTGTGACCAGGAGACTGAGGGGAGTGGGATGCAGTGAATGAGGTGTGTGTGACCAGGAGACTGAAGGAATTGGGGTGCAGTGACTGAGGTGTGTGGGACCAGGAGACTGAGGGGAGTGGGATGCAGTGACTGAGGTGTGTGTGACCAGGAGACTGAGGGGAGTGGGATGCAATGACTGAGGTGTGTGTGACCAGGAGACTGAGGGGAGTGGGATGCAGTTACTGAGGTGTCTGTGACCAGGAGACTGAGGGGAGTGTGATGCAGTGACTGAGGAGTGTGTGACCAGGAGACTGAGGGGAGTGGGATGCAGTGACTGAGGTGTGTGTGAAAAGGAGACTGAGGTGAGTGGGATGCAGTGACTGAGATTTTTGAGACCAGGAAGCTGAGCGGAGTGGGATGCATTGACTGAGGTGTGTGTGACCAGGAGACTGAGGGGAGTGGGATGCAGTGACTGAGGTGTGTTTGACCAGGAGACTGAGGGGAGTGGGATGCAGTGACTGAGGTGTGTGTGACCAGGAGACTGAGGGGAGTGTGATGCAGCGACTGAGGTGTTTGTGACCAGGAGACTGAGGGGAGTGGCATGCAGTGACTGAGGTGTATGTGACCAGGAGACTGAGAGGAGTGTAATGCAGTGACTGAGGTGTGTGTGACCAGGAGACTGAAGGGAGTGTGATGCAATGACTGAGGTGTGTCTGACCAGAAGACTGAGGGGAGTGGGATGCAGCGACTGAGGTGTGTGTGACGAGGAGACTGAGGGGAGTAGGGTGCAGTGACTGAGGTGTGTGTGACCAGGAGACTGAGGGGAGTGGGATGCAGTTACTGAGGTGTCTGTGACCAGGAGACTGAGGGGAGTGTGATGCAGTGACTGAGGAGTGTGTGACCAGGAGACTGAGCGAAGTGTGATGCAGCGACTGAGCTGTGTGTGACCAGGAGACTGAGGGGAGTGGGATGCAGTGACTGAGGTGTGTGTGACCAGGAGACTGAGGGGAGTGTGATGCAGCGACTGAGGTGTTTGTGACCAGGAGACTGAGGGGAGTGGCATGCAGTGACTGAGTTGTATGTGACCAGGAGACTGAGGGGAGTGTGATGCAGTGACTGATGTGTGTGTGACCAGGAGACTGAGGGGAGTGTGATGCAGTGACTGAGGTGTGTCTGACCAGAAGACTGAGGGGAGTGGGATGCAGCGACTGAGGTGTGTGTGACGAGGAGACTGAGGGGAGTAGGGTGCAGTGACTGAGGTGTGTGTGACCAGGAGACTGAAGGGATTGGGGTGCAGTGACTGAGGTGTGTGGGACCAGGAGACTGAGGGGAGTGGGATGCAGTGACTGAGGTGGGTGTGACCAGGAGACTGAGGGGATTGGGATGCAGTGACTGCGGTGTGTGTGACCAGGAGGCTGAGGGGGGTGGGATGCACTGACTGAGGTGTGTGTGACCAGGAGACTGAGAGGAGTGGGATGCAGTGACTGAGGTGTGTGTGACCAGGAGACTGAGGGGAGTGGGATGCAGTGAATGAGGTGTGTGTGACCAGGGGACTGAGGGGAGTGGGATGCAGTGACTGAGGTGTGTGTGACCAGGAGACTGAAGGGAGTGGGATGCAGTGACTGAGGAGTGTGTGACCAGGAGACTGAGGGGTGTGGGATGCAGTGACTGAGGTGTGTGTGACCAGGAGACTGAGGGGAGTGGGATGCAGTGAATGAGGTGTGTGTGACCAGGAGACTGAAGGA
Source organism: Somniosus microcephalus (assembly GCF_052327205.1). Taxonomy (NCBI): domain Eukaryota; kingdom Metazoa; phylum Chordata; class Chondrichthyes; order Squaliformes; family Somniosidae; genus Somniosus; species Somniosus microcephalus. The sequence goes on from NW_028225181.1 coordinate 10,141,258, forward strand.
ATTGGGGTGCAGTGACTGAGGTGTGTGGGACCAGGAGACTGAGGGGAGTGGGATGCAGTGACTGAGGTGTGTGTGACCAGGAGACTGAGGGGAGTGGGATGCAATGACTGAGGTGTGTGTGACCAGGAGACTGAGGGGAGTGGGATGCAGTTACTGAGGTGTCTGTGACCAGGAGACTGAGGGGAGTGTGATGCAGTGACTGAGGAGTGTGTGACCAGGAGACTGAGGGGAGTGGGATGCAGTGACTGAGGTGTGTGTGAAAAGGAGACTGAGGTGAGTGGGATGCAGTGACTGAGATTTTTGAGACCAGGAAGCTGAGCGGAGTGGGATGCATTGACTGAGGTGTGTGTGACCAGGAGACTGAGGGGAGTGGGATGCAGTGACTGAGGTGTGTTTGACCAGGAGACTGAGGGGAGTGGGATGCAGTGACTGAGGTGTGTGTGACCAGGAGACTGAGGGGAGTGTGATGCAGCGACTGAGGTGTTTGTGACCAGGAGACTGAGGGGAGTGGCATGCAGTGACTGAGGTGTATGTGACCAGGAGACTGAGAGGAGTGTAATGCAGTGACTGAGGTGTGTGTGACCAGGAGACTGAAGGGAGTGTGATGCAATGACTGAGGTGTGTCTGACCAGAAGACTGAGGGGAGTGGGATGCAGCGACTGAGGTGTGTGTGACGAGGAGACTGAGGGGAGTAGGGTGCAGTGACTGAGGTGTGTGTGACCAGGAGACTGAGGGGATTGGGGTGCAGTGACTGAGGTGTGTGAGACCAGGAGACTGAGGGGAGTGGGGTGCAGTGACTGATGTGTGTGTGACCAGGAGACTGAGGGGAGTGGGATGCACTGACTGAGGTGTGTGTGACCAGGAGACTGAGAGGAGTGGGATGCAGTGACTGAGGTGTTTGTGACCAGGAGACTGAGTGGAGTGGGATGCAGTGAATGAGGTGTGTGTGACCAGGGGACTGAGGGGAGTGGGATGCAGTGACTGAGGTGTGTGTGACCAGGTGACTGAAGGGAGTGGGATGCAGTGACTGAGGAGTGTGTGACCAGGAGACTGAGGGGAGTGGGATGCAGTGAGTGAGGTGTGTGTGACCAGGAGACTGAGGGGAGTGGGATGCAGTGACTGAGGTGTGTGTGACCAGGAGACTGAGTGGAGTGGGATGCAGTGACTGAGGTGTGTGTGACCAGGAGACTGAGGGGCGTGGGATGCAGTGACTGAGGTGTGTGTGACCAGGAGACTGATTGGAGTGGGATGCAGTGACTGATGTGTATGTGACCAGGAGACTGAGGGGAGTGGGATGCAGTGAATGAGGTGTGTGTGACCAGGAGATTGTGGGGAGTGGGATGCAGTGACTGAGGTGTGTGTGACCATGAGACTGAGGGGAGTGGGATGCAGTGACTGAGGCGTGTGTGACCAGGAGACTGAGGGGAGTGTGATGCAGTGACTGAGGTGTGCGTGACCAGGAGACTGAGGGGAGTGGGGTGCAGTGACGGAGGTGTGTGTGACCAGGAGACTGAGGGGAGTGGGATGCAGTGACTGAGGTACGTGTGACCAGGAGACTGATGGGAGTGGGATGCAGTGACTGAGGTTTGTGTGACCAGGAGAGTGAGGGCAGTGGGATGCAGTGACTGAGGTGCGTGTGACCAGGAGACTGAGGGGAGTGGGAGTCAGTGACTGAGGTGGGAGTGACCAGGAGACTGAGGGCAGTGGGATGCAGTGACTGAGGTGTGTGTGGCCAGGAGACTGAGGGGAGTGGCTGCAGTGACTGAGGTGTGTGTGACCATGAGACTGAGGGGAGTGGGATGAAGTGACTGAGATGTGCGGGACCAGGAGACTGAGGGGAGTGGGATGCAGTGACTGAGGTGTGCGTGACCAGGAGCCTGTGGAATTGTGATGCAGTGACTGAGGTGTGTGTGACCAGGAGACTGAGGGGAGTGGCATGCAGTGACTGAGCTGTATGTGACCAGGAGACTGAGGGGAGTGTGATGCAGTGACTGAGGTGTGTGTGACCAGGAGACTGAGGGGAGTGTGATGCAGTGACTGAGGTGTGTCTGACCAGAAGACTGAGGGGAGTGGGATGCAGCGACTGAGGTGTGTGTGACGAGGAGACTGCGGGGAGTAGGGTGCAGTGACTGAGGTGTGTGCGACCAGGAGACTGAGGGGATTGGGGTGCAGTGACTGAAGTGTGTGGGACCAGGAGACTGAGGGGAGTGGGATGCAGCGACTGAGGTGTGTGTGACCAGGAGACTGAGGGGAGTGGGATGCAGTGACTGAGGTGTGTGTGACCAGGTGACTGAAGGGAGTGGGATGCAGTGACTGAGGAGTGTGTGACCAGGAGACTGAGGGGAGTGGGATGCAGCGACTGAGGTGTGTGTGACCAGGAGACTGAGGGGAGTGGGATGCAGTGACTGAGGTGTGTGTGACCAGGTGACTGAAGGGAGTGGGATGCAGTGACTGAGGTGTGTGTGACCAGGAGACTGAGTGGAGTGGGATGCAGTGACTGAGGTGTGTGTGACCAGGAGACTGAGGGGCGTGGGATGCAGTGACTGAGGTGTGTGTGACCAGGAGACTGATTGGAGTGGGATGCAGTGACTGAGGTGTATGTGACCAGGAGACTGAGGGGAGTGGGATGCAGTGAATGAGGTGTGTGTGACCAGGAGATTGTGGGGAGTGGGATGCAGTGACTGAGGTGTGTGTGACCATGAGACTGAGGGGAGTGGGATGCAGTGACTGAGGCGTGTGTGACCAGGAGACTGAGGGGAGTGTGATGCAGTGATTGAGGTGTGCGTGACCAGGAGTCTGAGGGGAGTGGGGTGCAGTGACGGAGGTGTGTGTGACCAGGAGACTGAGGGGAGTGGGATGCAGTGACTGAGGTGCGTGTGACCAGGAGACTGATGGGAGTGGGATGCAGTGACTGAGGTTTGTGTGACCAGGAGAGTGAGGGCAGTGGAATGCAGTGACTGAGGTGCGTGTGACCAGGAGACTGAGGGGAGTGGGATGCAGTGACTGAGGTGGGTGTGAACAGGAGACTGAGGGCAGTGGGATGCAGTGACTGAGGTGTGTGTGGCCAGGAGACTGAGGGGAGTGGCTGCAGTGACTGAGGTGTGTGTGATCATGAGACTGAGGGGAGTGGGATGAAGTGACTGAGATGTGCGGGACCAGGAGACTGAGGGGAGTGGGATGCAGTGACTGAGGTGTGCGTGACCAGGAGCCTGAGCGAATTGTGATGCAGTGACTGAGGTGTGTGTGACCAGGAGACTGAGGGGAGTGGGATGCAGCGACTGAGGTGTTTCTGAACAGGAGACTGTGGGGAGTGGCATGCAGTGACTGAGCTGTATGTGACCAGGAGACTGAGGGGAGTGTGATACAGTGACTGAGGTGTGTGTGACCAGGAGACTGAGGGGAGTGTGATGCAGTGACTGAGGTGTGTCTGACCAGAAGACTGAGGGGAGTGGGATGCAGCGACTGTTGTGTGTGACGAGGAGACTGCGGGGAGTAGGGTGCAGTGACTGAGGTGTGTGTGACCAGGAGACTGAGGGGATTGGGGTGCAGTGACTGAGGTGTGTGGGACCAGGAGACTGAGGGGAGTGGGATGCAGCGACTGAGGTGTGTGTGACCAGGAGACTGAGGGGAGTGGGATGCAGTGACTGAGGTGTGTGGGACCAGGAGACTGAGGGAGTGGGATGCACTGACTGAGGTGTGTGTGACCAGGAGACTGAGAGGAGTGGGGTGCAGTGACTGAGGTGTGTGTGACCAGGAAACTGAGGGGAGTGGGATGCATTGGCTGAGGTGTGTGTGACCAGGAGACTGAGGGGAGTGGGAAGCAGTGACTGAGGTGTGTGTGACCAGGAGACTGAGGGTAGTGAGATGCAGTGACTGAGGTGTGTGGGACCAGGAGACTGAGGGGAGTGGGAAGCAGTGACTGAGGTGTGTGTGACCAGGAGACTGAGGGGTGTGAGATGCAGTGACTGAGGTGTGTGTGACCAGGAGACTGAGGGGAGTGGGATGCAGTGACTGAGGTATGTGTGACCAGGAGACTGAGGGGAGTGGGATGCAGTGACAGAGGTGTGTGTGACTAGGAGATTGAGGGGAGTGGGATGCAGTGACTGAGGTGTGTGTGACCAGGAGACTGAGGGGAGGGGATGCAGTGACTGAGGTGCGTGTGACCAGGAGACTGAGGGGAGTGTGATGCAGTCACTGAGGTGTGTGTGACCAGGAGACTGAGGGGAGTGGGGTGCAGTGACTGAGGTGCGTGTGACCAGGAGACTGAGGTGAGTGTGACGCAGTGACTAAGGTGTGTGTGACCAGGAGACTGAGGGGAGTGGGGTGCAGTGAATGAGGTGCGTGTGACCAGGAGACTGAGGTGAGTGTGACGCAGTGACTAAGGTGTGTGTGACCAGGAGACTGAGGGGAGTGGGATGCAGTGACTGAGGTGCATGTGAAAAGGAGACTGAGGGGAGTGGGATGCAGTGACTGAGGTGTGTGTGACCAGGAGACTGAGGGGAGTGGGCTGCAGTGACTGAGGTGTGTGTGACCAGGAGACTGAGGGGAGTGGGATCCAGTGACTGAGGTGTGCGGGACCAGGAGACTGAGGGGAGTGGGATGCAGTGATTGAGGTGTGTGTGACCAGGAGACTGAGGGGAGTGGGCTGCAGTGACTGAGGTGTGTGTGACCAGGAGACTGAGGGGAGTGGGATCCAGTGACTGAGGTGTGCGGGACCAGGAGACTGAGGGGAGTGGGATGCAGTGACTGAGGTGTGTGTGACCAGGAGACTGAGCGAAGTGTGATGCAGTGACTGAGGTGTGTGTGACCAGGAGACTGATTGGAGTGGGATGCAGTGACTGAGGTGTATGTGACCAGGAGACTGAGGGGAGTGGGATGCAGTGAATGAGGTGTGTGTGACCAGGAGATTGTGGGGAGTGGGATGCAGTGACTGAGGTGTGTGTGACCATGAGACTGAGGGGAGTGGGATGCAGTGACTGAGGCGTGTGTGACCAGGAGACTGAGGGGAGTGTGATGCAGTGACTGAGGTGTGCGTGACCAGGAGTCTGAGGGGAGTGGGGTGCAGTGACGGAGGTGTGTGTGACCAGGAGACTGAGGGGAGTGGGATGCAGTGACTGAGGTGCGTGTGACCAGGAGACTGATGGGAGTGGGATGCAGTGACTGAGGTTTGTGTGACCAGGAGAGTGAGGGCAGTGGAAGCAGTGACTGAGGTGCGTGTGACCAGGAGACTGAGAGGAGTGGGATGCAGTGATTGAGGTGGGTGTGACCAGGAGACTGAGGGCAGTGGGATGCAGTGACTGAGGTGTGTGTGGCCAGGAGACTGAGGGGAGTGGCTGCAGTGACTGAGGTGTGTGTGACCATCAGACTGAGGGGAGTGGGATGAAGTGACTGAGATGTGCGGGACCAGGAGACTGAGGGGAGTGGGATGCAGTGACTGAGGTGTGCGTGACCAGGAGCCTGAGCGAATTGTGATGCAGTGACTGAGGTGTGTGTGACCAGGAGACTGAGGGGAGTGGGATGCAGCGACTGAGGTGTTTCTGAACAGGGGACTGTGGGGAGTGGCATGCAGTGACTGAGCTGTATGTGACCAGGAGACTGAGGGGATTGTGATACAGTGACTGAGGTGTGTGTGACCAGGAGACTGAGGGGAGTGTGATGCAGTGACTGAGGTGTGTCTGACCAGAAGACTGAGGGGAGTGGGATGCAGCGACTGAGGTGTGTGTGACGAGGAGACTGCGGGGAGTAGGGTGCAGTGACTGAGGTGTGTGTGACCAGGAGACTGAGGGGATTGGGGTGCAGTGACTGAGGTGTGTGGGACCAGGAGACTGAGGGGAGTGGGATGCAGCGACTGAGGTGTGTGTGACCAGGAGACTGAGGGGAGTGGGATGCAGTGACTGAGGTGTGTGGGACCAGGAGACTGAGGGAGTGGGTTGCACTGACTGAGGTGTGTGTGACCAGGAGACTGAGAGGAGTGGGGTGCAGTGACTGAGGTGTGTGTGACCAGGAGACTGAGGGGAGTGGGATGCATTGGCTGAGGTGTGTGTGACCAGGAGACTGAGGGGAGTGGGAAGCAGTGACTGAGGTGTGTGTGACCAGGAGACTGAGGGTAGTGAGATGCAGTGACTGAGGTGTGTGGGACCAGGAGACTGAGGGGAGTGGGAAGCAGTGACTGAGGTGTGTGTGACCAGGAGACTGAGGGGAGTGAGATGCAGTGACTGAGGTGTGTGTGACCAGGAGACTGAGGGGAGTGGGATGCAGTGACTGAGGTATGTGTGACCAGGAGACTGAGGGGAGTGGGATGCAGTGACTGAGGTGTGTGTGACTAGGAGATTGAGGGGAGTGGGATGCAGTGACTGAGGTGTGTGTGACCAGGAGACTGAGGGGAGTGGGATGCAGTGACTGAGGTGCGTGTGACCAGGAGACTGAGGGGAGTGTGATGCAGTGACTGAGGTGTGTGTGACCAGGAGACTGAGGGGAGTGGGGTGCAGTGACTGAGGTGCGTGTGACCAGGAGACTGAGGTGAGTGTGACGCAGTGACTAAGGTGTGTGTGACCAGGAGACTGAGGGGAGTGGGGTGCAGTGACTGAGGTGTGCGGGACCAGGAGAATGAGGGGAGTGGGATGCAGTGACTGAGGTGTGTGTGACCAGGAGACTGAGGGGAGTGGGATCCAGTGACTGAGGTGTGCGGGACCAGGAGAATGAGGGGAGTGGGATGCAGTGACTGAGGTGTGTGTGACCAGGAGACTGAGGGGAGTGGGCTGCAGTGACTGAGGTGTGTGTGACCAGGAGACTGAGGGGAGTGGGATCCAGTGACTGAGGTGTGCGGGACCAGGAGACTGAGGGGAGTGGGATGCAGTGACTGAGGTGTGTGTGACCAGGAGACTGAGCGAAGTGTGATGCAGTGACTGAGGTGTGCGGGACCAGGAGACTGAGCGGAGTGGGATGCAGTGACTGAGGTGTGTGTGACCAGGAGACTGAGGGGAGTGGGATGCAGTGACAGAGGTGTGTGTGACCAGGTGACTGAAGGGAGTGGGATGCAGTGACTGAGGAGTGTGTGACCAGGAGACTGAGGGGAGTGGGATGCAGTGACTGAGGTGGGTGTGACCAGGAGACTGAGGGCAGTGGGATGCAGTGACTGAGGTGTTTGTGGCCAGGAGACTGAGGGGAGTGGCTGCAGTGACTGAGGTGTGTGTGACCATGAGACTGAGGGGAGTGGGATGAAGTGACTGAGATGTGCGGGACCAGGAGACTGAGGGGAGTGGGATGCAGTGACTGAGGTGTGCGTGACCTGGAGCCTGAGCGAATTGTGATGCAGTGACTGAGGTGTGTGTGACCAGGAGACTGAGGGGAGTGGGATGCAGCGACTGAGGAGTTTCTGAACAGGAGACTGTGGGGAGTGGCATGCAGTGACTGAGCTGTATGTGACCAGGAGACTGAGGGGAGTGTGATGCAGTGACTGAGGAGTGTGTGACCAGGAGACTGAGGGGAGTGGGATGCAGTGACTGAGGTGTGTGTGAAAAGGAGACTGAGGTGAGTGGGATGCAGTGACTGAGATTTTTGAGACCAGGAAGCTGAGCGGAGTGGGATGCATTGACTGAGGTGTGTGTGACCAGGAGACTGAGGGGAGTGGGATGCAGTGACTGAGGTGTGTTTGACCAGGAGACTGAGGGGAGTGGGATGCAGTGACTGAGGTGTGTGTGACCAGGAGACTGAGGGGAGTGTGATGCAGCGACTGAGGTGTTTGTGACCAGGAGACTGAGGGGAGTGGCATGCAGTGACTGAGGTGTCTGTGACCAGGAGACTGAGGGGAGTGTGATGCAGTGACTGAGGAGTGTGTGACCAGGAGACTGAGGGGAGTGGGATGCAGTGACTGAGGTGTGTGTGAAAAGGAGACTGAGGTGAGTGGGATGCAGTGACTGAGATTTTTGAGACCAGGAAGCTGAGCGGAGTGGGATGCATTGACTGAGGTGTGTGTGACCAGGAGACTGAGGGGAGTGGAATGCAGTGACTGAGGTGTGTTTGACCAGGAGACTGAGGGGAGTGGGATGCAGTGACTGAGGTGTGTGTGACCAGGAGACTGAGGGGAGTGTGATGCAGCGACTGAGGTGTTTGTGACCAGGAGACTGAGGGGAGTGGCATGCAGTGACTGAGGTGTATGTGACCAGGAGACTGAGAGGAGTGTAATGCAGTGACTGAGGTGTGTGTGACCAGGAGACTGAAGGGAGTGTGATGCAATGACTGAGGTGTGTCTGACCAGAAGACTGAGGGGAGTGGGATGCAGCGACTGAGGTGTGTGTGACGAGGAGACTGAGGGGAGTAGGGTGCAGTGACTGAGGTGTGTGTGACCAGGAGACTGAGGGGAGTGGGATGCAGTTACTGAGGTGTCTGTGACCAGGAGACTGAGGGGAGTGTGATGCAGTGACTGAGGAGTGTGTGACCAGGAGACTGAGCGAAGTGTGATGCAGCGACTGAGCTGTGTGTGACCAGGAGACTGAGGGGAGTGGGATGCAGTGACTGAGGTGTGTGTGACCAGGAGACTGAGGGGAGTGTGATGCAGCGACTGAGGTGTTTGTGACCAGGAGACTGAGGGGAGTGGCATGCAGTGACTGAGTTGTATGTGACCAGGAGACTGAGGGGAGTGTGATGCAGTGACTGATGTGTATGTGACCAGGAGACTGAGGGGAGTGTGATGCAGTGACTGAGGTGTGTCTGACCAGAAGACTGAGGGGAGTGGGATGCAGCGACTGAGGTGTGTGTGACGAGGAGACTGAGGGGAGTAGGGTGCAGTGACTGAGGTGTGTGTGACCAGGAGACTGAAGGGATTGGGGTGCAGTGACTGAGGTGTGTGGGACCAGGAGACTGAGGGGAGTGGGATGCAGTGACTGAGGTGGGTGTGACCAGGAGACTGAGGGGATTGGGATGCAGTGACTGCGGTGTGTGTGACCAGGAGGCTGAGGGGGGTGGGATGCACTGACTGAGGTGTGTGTGACCAGGAGACTGAGAGGAGTGGGATGCAGTGACTGAGGTGTGTGTGACCAGGAGACTGAGGGGAGTGGGATGCAGTGAATGAGGTGTGTGTGACCAGGGGACTGAGGGGAGTGGGATGCAGTGACTGAGGTGTGTGTGACCAGGAGACTGAAGGGAGTGGGATGCAGTGACTGAGGAGTGTGTGACCAGGAGACTGAGGGGTGTGGGATGCAGTGACTGAGGTGTGTGTGACCAGGAGACTGAGGGGAGTGGGATGCAGTGAATGAGGTGTGTGTGACCAGGAGACTGAAGGAATTGGGGTGCAGTGACTGAGGTGTGTGGGACCAGGAGACTGAGGGGAGTGGGATGCAGTGACTGAGGTGTGTGTGACCAGGAGACTGAGGGGAGTGGGATGCAATGACTGAGGTGTGTGTGACCAGGAGACTGAGGGGAGTGGGATGCAGTTACTGAGGTGTCTGTGACCAGGAGACTGAGGGGAGTGTGATGCAGTGACTGAGGAGTGTGTGACCAGGAGACTGAGGGGAGTGGGATGCAGTGACTGAGGTGTGTGTGAAAAGGAGACTGAGGTGAGTGGGATGCAGTGACTGAGATTTTTGAGACCAGGAAGCTGAGCGGAGTGGGATGCATTGACTGAGGTGTGTGTGACCAGGAGACTGAGGGGAGTGGGATGCAGTGACTGAGGTGTGTTTGACCAGGAGACTGAGGGGAGTGGGATGCAGTGACTGAGGTGTGTGTGACCAGGAGACTGAGGGGAGTGTGATGCAGCGACTGAGGTGTTTGTGACCAGGAGACTGAGGGGAGTGGCATGCAGTGACTGAGGTGTATGTGACCAGGAGACTGAGAGGAGTGTAATGCAGTGACTGAGGTGTGTGTGACCAGGAGACTGAAGGGAGTGTGATGCAATGACTGAGGTGTGTCTGACCAGAAGACTGAGGGGAGTGGGATGCAGCGACTGAGGTGTGTGTGACGAGGAGACTGAGGGGAGTAGGGTGCAGTGACTGAGGTGTGTGTGACCAGGAGACTGAGGGGATTGGGGTGCAGTGACTGAGGTGTGTGAGACCAGGAGACTGAGGGGAGTGGGGTGCAGTGACTGATGTGTGTGTGACCAGGAGACTGAGGGGAGTGGGATGCACTGACTGAGGTGTGTGTGACCAGGAGACTGAGAGGAGTGGGATGCAGTGACTGAGGTGTTTGTGACCAGGAGACTGAGTGGAGTGGGATGCAGTGAATGAGGTGTGTGTGACCAGGGGACTGAGGGGAGTGGGATGCAGTGACTGAGGTGTGTGTGACCAGGTGACTGAAGGGAGTGGGATGCAGTGACTGAGGAGTGTGTGACCAGGAGACTGAGGGGAGTGGGATGCAGTGAGTGAGGTGTGTGTGACCAGGAGACTGAGGGGAGTGGGATGCAGTGACTGAGGTGTGTGTGACCAGGAGACTGAGTGGAGTGGGATGCAGTGACTGAGGTGTGTGTGACCAGGAGACTGAGGGGCGTGGGATGCAGTGACTGAGGTGTGTGTGACCAGGAGACTGATTGGAGTGGGATGCAGTGACTGATGTGTATGTGACCAGGAGACTGAGGGGAGTGGGATGCAGTGAATGAGGTGTGTGTGACCAGGAGATTGTGGGGAGTGGGATGCAGTGACTGAGGTGTGTGTGACCATGAGACTGAGGGGAGTGGGATGCAGTGACTGAGGCGTGTGTGACCAGGAGACTGAGGGGAGTGTGATGCAGTGACTGAGGTGTGCGTGACCAGGAGACTGAGGGGAGTGGGGTGCAGTGACGGAGGTGTGTGTGACCAGGAGACTGAGGGGAGTGGGATGCAGTGACTGAGGTACGTGTGACCAGGAGACTGATGGGAGTGGGATGCAGTGACTGAGGTTTGTGTGACCAGGAGAGTGAGGGCAGTGGGATGCAGTGACTGAGGTGCGTGTGACCAGGAGACTGAGGGGAGTGGGAGTCAGTGACTGAGGTGGGAGTGACCAGGAGACTGAGGGCAGTGGGATGCAGTGACTGAGGTGTGTGTGGCCAGGAGACTGAGGGGAGTGGCTGCAGTGACTGAGGTGTGTGTGACCATGAGACTGAGGGGAGTGGGATGAAGTGACTGAGATGTGCGGGACCAGGAGACTGAGGGGAGTGGGATGCAGTGACTGAGGTGTGCGTGACCAGGAGCCTGTGGAATTGTGATGCAGTGACTGAGGTGTGTGTGACCAGGAGACTGAGGGGAGTGGGATGCAGCGACTGAGGTGTTTCTGACCAGGAGACTGTGGGGAGTGGCATGCAGTGACTGAGCTGTATGTGACCAGGAGACTGAGGGGAGTGTGATGCAGTGACTGAGGTGTGTGTGACCAGGAGACTGAGGGGAGTGTGATGCAGTGACTGAGGTGTGTCTGACCAGAAGACTGAGGGGAGTGGGATGCAGCGACTGAGGTGTGTGTGACGAGGAGACTGCGGGGAGTAGGGTGCAGTGACTGAGGTGTGTGTGACCAGGAGACTGAGGGGATTGGGGTGCAGTGACTGAAGTGTGTGGGACCAGGAGACTGAGGGGAGTGGGATGCAGCGACTGAGGTGTGTGTGACCAGGAGACTGAGGGGAGTGGGATGCAGTGACTGAGGTGTGTGTGACCAGGTGACTGAAGGGAGTGGGATGCAGTGACTGAGGAGTGTGTGACCAGGAGACTGAGGGGAGTGGGATGCAGCGACTGAGGTGTGTGTGACCAGGAGACTGAGGGGAGTGGGATGCAGTGACTGAGGTGTGTGTGACCAGGTGACTGAAGGGAGTGGGATGCAGTGACTGAGGTGTGTGTGACCAGGAGACTGAGTGGAGTGGGATGCAGTGACTGAGGTGTGTGTGACCAGGAGACTGAGGGGCGTGGGATGCAGTGACTGAGGTATGTGTGACCAGGAGACTGATTGGAGTGGGATGCAGTGACTGAGGTGTATGTGACCAGGAGACTGAGGGGAGTGGGATGCAGTGAATGAGGTGTGTGTGACCAGGAGATTGTGGGGAGTGGGATGCAGTGACTGAGGTGTGTGTGACCATGAGACTGAGGGGAGTGGGATGCAGTGACTGAGGCGTGTGTGACCAGGAGACTGAGGGGAGTGTGATGCAGTGATTGAGGTGTGCGTGACCAGGAGTCTGAGGGGAGTGGGGTGCAGTGACGGAGGTGTGTGTGACCAGGAGACTGAGGGGAGTGGGATGCAGTGACTGAGGTGCGTGTGACCAGGAGACTGATGGGAGTGGGATGCAGTGACTGAGGTTTGTGTGACCAGGAGAGTGAGGGCAGTGGAATGCAGTGACTGAGGTGCGTGTGACCAGGAGACTGAGGGGAGTGGGATGCAGTGACTGAGGTGGGTGTGAACAGGAGACTGAGGGCAGTGGGATGCAGTGACTGAGGTGTGTGTGGCCAGGAGACTGAGGGGAGTGGCTGCAGTGACTGAGGTGTGTGTGATCATGAGACTGAGGGGAGTGGGATGAAGTGACTGAGATGTGCGGGACCAGGAGACTGAGGGGAGTGGGATGCAGTGACTGAGGTGTGCGTGACCAGGAGCCTGAGCGAATTGTGATGCAGTGACTGAGGTGTGTGTGACCAGGAGACTGAGGGGAGTGGGATGCAGCGACTGAGGTGTTTCTGAACAGGAGACTGTGGGGAGTGGCATGCAGTGACTGAGCTGTATGTGACCAGGAGACTGAGGGGAGTGTGATACAGTGACTGAGGTGTGTGTGACCAGGAGACTGAGGGGAGTGTGATGCAGTGACTGAGGTGTGTCTGACCAGAAGACTGAGGGGAGTGGGATGCAGCGACTGAGGTGTGTGACGAGGAGACTGCGGGGAGTAGGGTGCAGTGACTGAGGTGTGTGTGACCAGGAGACTGAGGGGATTGGGGTGCAGTGACTGAGGTTTGTGGGACCAGGAGACTGAGGGGAGTGGGATGCAGCGACTGAGGTGTGTGTGACCAGGAGACTGAGGGGAGTGGGATGCAGTGACTGAGGTGTGTGGGACCAGGAGACTGAGGGAGTGGGATGCACTGACTGAGGTGTGTGTGACCAGGAGACTGAGAGGAGTGGGGTGCAGTGACTGAGGTGTGTGTGACCAGGAAACTGAGGGGAGTGGGATGCATTGGCTGAGGTGTGTGTGACCAGGAGACTGAGGGGAGTGGGAAGCAGTGACTGAGGTGTGTGTGACCAGGAGACTGAGGGTAGTGAGATGCAGTGACTGAGGTGTGTGGGACCAGGAGACTGAGGGGAGTGGGAAGCAGTGACTGAGGTGTGTGTGACCAGGAGACTGAGGGGTGTGAGATGCAGTGACTGAGGTGTGTGTGACCAGGAGACTGAGGGGAGTGGGATGCAGTGACTGAGGTATGTGTGACCAGGAGACTGAGGGGAGTGGGATGCAGTGACAGAGGTGTGTGTGACTAGGAGATTGAGGGGAGTGGGATGCAGTGACTGAGGTGTGTGTGACCAGGAGACTGAGGGGAGGGGATGCAGTGACTGAGGTGCGTGTGACCAGGAGACTGAGGGGAGTGTGATGCAGTGACTGAGGTGTGTGTGACCAGGAGACTGAGGGGAGTGGGGTGCAGTGACTGAGGTGCGTGTGACCAGGAGACTGAGGTGAGTGTGACGCAGTGACTAAGGTGTGTGTGACCAGGAGACTGAGGGGAGTGGGGTGCAGTGAATGAGGTGCGTGTGACCAGGAGACTGAGGTGAGTGTGACGCAGTGACTAAGGTGTGTGTGACCAGGAGACTGAGGGGAGTGGGATGCAGTGACTGAGGTGCATGTGAAAAGGAGACTGAGGGGAGTGGGATGCAGTGACTGAGGTGTGTGTGACCAGGAGACTGAGGGGAGTGGGCTGCAGTGACTGAGGTGTGTGTGACCAGGAGACTGAGGGGAGTGGGATCCAGTGACTGAGGTGTGCGGGACCAGGAGACTGAGGGGAGTGGGATGCAGTGATTGAGGTGTGTGTGACCAGGAGACTGAGGGGAGTGGGCTGCAGTGACTGAGGTGTGTGTGACCAGGAGACTGAGGGGAGTGGGATCCAGTGACTGAGGTGTGCGGGACCAGGAGACTGAGGGGAGTGGGATGCAGTGACTGAGGTGTGTGTGACCAGGAGACTGAGCGAAGTGTGATGCAGTGACTGAGGTGTGTGTGACCAGGAGACTGATTGGAGTGGGATGCAGTGACTGAGGTGTATGTGACCAGGAGACTGAGGGGAGTGGGATGCAGTGAATGAGGTGTGTGTGACCAGGAGATTGTGGGGAGTGGGATGCAGTGACTGAGGTGTGTGTGACCATGAGACTGAGGGGAGTGGGATGCAGTGACTGAGGCGTGTGTGACCAGGAGACTGAGGGGAGTGTGATGCAGTGACTGAGGTGTGCGTGACCAGGAGTCTGAGGGGAGTGGGGTGCAGTGACGGAGGTGTGTGTGACCAGGAGACTGAGGGGAGTGGGATGCAGTGACTGAGGTGCGTGTGACCAGGAGACTGATGGGAGTGGGATGCAGTGACTGAGGTTTGTGTGACCAGGAGAGTGAGGGCAGTGGAATGCAGTGACTGAGGTGCGTGTGACCAGGAGACTGAGAGGAGTGGGATGCAGTGATTGAGGTGGGTGTGACCAGGAGACTGAGGGCAGTGGGATGCAGTGACTGAGGTGTGTGTGGCCAGGAGACTGAGGGGAGTGGCTGCAGTGACTGAGGTGTGTGTGACCATCAGACTGAGGGGAGTGGGATGAAGTGACTGAGATGTGCGGGACCAGGAGACTGAGGGGAGTGGGATGCAGTGACTGAGGTGTGCGTGACCAGGAGCCTGAGCGAATTGTGATGCAGTGACTGAGGTGTGTGTGACCAGGAGACTGAGGGGAGTGGGATGCAGCGACTGAGGTGTTTCTGAACAGGGGACTGTGGGGAGTGGCATGCAGTGACTGAGCTGTATGTGACCAGGAGACTGAGGGGATTGTGATACAGTGACTGAGGTGTGTGTGACCAGGAGACTGAGGGGAGTGTGATGCAGTGACTGAGGTGTGTCTGACCAGAAGACTGAGGGGAGTGGGATGCAGCGACTGAGGTGTGTGTGACGAGGAGACTGCGGGGAGTAGGGTGCAGTGACTGAGGTGTGTGTGACCAGGAGACTGAGGGGATTGGGGTGCAGTGACTGAGGTGTGTGGGACCAGGAGACTGAGGGGAGTGGGATGCAGCGACTGAGGTGTGTGTGACCAGGAGACTGAGGGGAGTGGGATGCAGTGACTGAGGTGTGTGGGACCAGGAGACTGAGGGAGTGGGTTGCACTGACTGAGGTGTGTGTGACCAGGAGACTGAGAGGAGTGGGGTGCAGTGACTGAGGTGTGTGTGACCAGGAGACTGAGGGGAGTGGGATGCATTGGCTGAGGTGTGTGTGACCAGGAGACTGAGGGGAGTGGGAAGCAGTGACTGAGGTGTGTGTGACCAGGAGACTGAGGGTAGTGAGATGCAGTGACTGAGGTGTGTGGGACCAGGAGACTGAGGGGAGTGGGAAGCAGTGACTGAGGTGTGTGTGACCAGGAGACTGAGGGGAGTGAGATGCAGTGACTGAGGTGTGTGTGACCAGGAGACTGAGGGGAGTGGGATGCAGTGACTGAGGTATGTGTGACCAGGAGACTGAGGGGAGTGGGATGCAGTGACTGAGGTGTGTGTGACTAGGAGATTGAGGGGAGTGGGATGCAGTGACTGAGGTGTGTGTGACCAGGAGACTGAGGGGAGTCGGATGCAGTGACTGAGGTGCGTGTGACCAGGAGACTGAGGGGAGGGGATGCAGTGACTGAGGTGCGTGTGACCAGGAGACTGAGGGGAGTGTGATGCAGTGACTGAGGTGTGTGTGACCAGGAGACTGAGGGGAGTGGGGTGCAGTGACTGAGGTGCGTGTGACCAGGAGACTGAGGTGAGTGTGACGCAGTGACTAAGGTGTGTGTGACCAGGAGACTGAGGGGAGTGGGGTGCAGTGAATGAGGTGCGTGTGACCAGGAGACTGAGGTGAGTGTGACGCAGTGACTAAGGTGTGTGTGACCAGGAGACTGAGGGGAGTGGGATGCAGTGACTGAGGTGCATGTGAAAAGGAGACTGAGGGGAGTGGGATGCAGTGACTGAGGTGTGTGTGACCAGGAGACTGAGGGGAGTGGGCTGCAGTGACTGAGGTGTGTGTGACCAGGAGACTGAGGGGAGTGGGATCCAGTGACTGAGGTGTGCGGGACCAGGAGACTGAGGGGAGTGGGATGCAGTGATTGAGGTGTGTGTGACCAGGAGACTGAGGGGAGTGGGCTGCAGTGACTGAGGTGTGTGTGACCAGGAGACTGAGGGGAGTGGGATCCAGTGACTGAGGTGTGCGGGACCAGGAGACTGAGGGGAGTGGGATGCAGTGACTGAGGTGTGTGTGACCAGGAGACTGAGCGAAGTGTGATGCAGTGACTGAGGTGTGTGTGACCAGGAGACTGATTGGAGTGGGATGCAGTGACTGAGGTGTATGTGACCAGGAGACTGAGGGGAGTGGGATGCAGTGAATGAGGTGTGTGTGACCAGGAGATTGTGGGGAGTGGGATGCAGTGACTGAGGTGTGTGTGACCATGAGACTGAGGGGAGTGGGATGCAGTGACTGAGGCGTGTGTGACCAGGAGACTGAGGGGAGTGTGATGCAGTGACTGAGGTGTGCGTGACCAGGAGTCTGAGGGGAGTGGGGTGCAGTGACGGAGGTGTGTGTGACCAGGAGACTGAGGGGAGTGGGATGCAGTGACTGAGGTGCGTGTGACCAGGAGACTGATGGGAGTGGGATGCAGTGACTGAGGTTTGTGTGACCAGGAGAGTGAGGGCAGTGGAATGCAGTGACTGAGGTGCGTGTGACCAGGAGACTGAGAGGAGTGGGATGCAGTGATTGAGGTGGGTGTGACCAGGAGACTGAGGGCAGTGGGATGCAGTGACTGAGGTGTGTGTGGCCAGGAGACTGAGGGGAGTGGCTGCAGTGACTGAGGTGTGTGTGACCATCAGACTGAGGGGAGTGGGATGAAGTGACTGAGATGTGCGGGACCAGGAGACTGAGGGGAGTGGGATGCAGTGACTGAGGTGTGCGTGACCAGGAGTCTGAGCGAATTGTGATGCAGTGACTGAGGTGTGTGTGACCAGGAGACTGAGGGGAGTGGGATGCAGCGACTGAGGTGTTTCTGAACAGGGGACTGTGGGGAGTGGCATGCAGTGACTGAGCTGTATGTGACCAGGAGACTGAGGGGATTGTGATACAGTGACTGAGGTGTGTGTGACCAGGAGACTGAGGGGAGTGTGATGCAGTGACTGAGGTGTGTCTGACCAGAAGACTGAGGGGAGTGGGATGCAGCGACTGAGGTGTGTGTGACGAGGAGACTGCGGGGAGTAGGGTGCAGTGACTGAGGTGTGTGTGACCAGGAGACTGAGGGGATTGGGGTGCAGTGACTGAGGTGTGTGGGACCAGGAGACTGAGGGGAGTGGGATGCAGCGACTGAGGTGTGTGTGACCAGGAGACTGAGGGGAGTGGGATGCAGTGACTGAGGTGTGTGGGACCAGGAGACTGAGGGAGTGGGTTGCACTGACTGAGGTGTGTGTGACCAGGAGACTGAGAGGAGTGGGGTGCAGTGACTGAGGTGTGTGTGACCAGGAGACTGAGGGGAGTGGGATGCATTGGCTGAGGTGTGTGTGACCAGGAGACTGAGGGGAGTGGGAAGCAGTGACTGAGGTGTGTGTGACCAGGAGACTGAGGGTAGTGAGATGCAGTGACTGAGGTGTGTGGGACCAGGAGACTGAGGGGAGTGGGAAGCAGTGACTGAGGTGTGTGTGACCAGGAGACTGAGGGGAGTGAGATGCAGTGACTGAGGTGTGTGTGACCAGGAGACTGAGGGGAGTGGGATGCAGTGACTGAGGTATGTGTGACCAGGAGACTGAGGGGAGTGGGATGCAGTGACTGAGGTGTGTGTGACTAGGAGATTGAGGGGAGTGGGATGCAGTGACTGAGGTGTGTGTGACCAGGAGACTGAGGGGAGTGGGATGCAGTGACTGAGGTGCGTGTGACCAGGAGACTGAGGGGAGTGTGATGCAGTGACTGAGGTGTGTGTGACCAGGAGACTGAGGGGAGTGGGGTGCAGTGACTGAGGTGCGTGTGACCAGGAGACTGAGGTGAGTGTGACGCAGTGACTAAGGTGTGTGTGACCAGGAGACTGAGGGGAGTGGGGTGCAGTGACTGAGGTGTGCGGGACCAGGAGAATGAGGGGAGTGGGATGCAGTGACTGAGGTGTGTGTGACCAGGAGACTGAGGGGAGTGGGATCCAGTGACTGAGGTGTGCGGGACCAGGAGAATGAGGGGAGTGGGATGCAGTGACTGAGGTGTGTGTGACCAGGAGACTGAGGGGAGTGGGCTGCAGTGACTGAGGTGTGTGTGACCAGGAGACTGAGGGGAGTGGGATCCAGTGACTGAGGTGTGCGGGACCAGGAGACTGAGGGGAGTGGGATGCAGTGACTGAGGTGTGTGTGACCAGGAGACTGAGCGAAGTGTGATGCAGTGACTGAGGTGTGCGGGACCAGGAGACTGAGCGGAGTGGGATGCAGTGACTGAGGTGTGTGTGACCAGGAGACTGAGGGGAGTGGGATGCAGTGACTGAGGTGTGTGTGACCAGGTGACTGAAGGGAGTGGGATGCAGTGACTGAGGAGTGTGTGACCAGGAGACTGAGGGGAGTGGGATGCAGTGAGTGAGGTGTGTGTGACCAGGAGACTGAGGGGAGTGGGATGCAGTGACTGAGGTGTGTGTGACCAGGAGACTGAGTGGAGTGGGATGCAGTGACTGAGGTGTGTGTGACCAGGAGACTGAGGGGCGTGGGATGCAGTGACTGAGGTGTGTGTGACCAGGAGAGTGAGGGCAGTGGGATGCAGTGACTGAGGTGCGTGTGACCAGGAGACTGAGGGGAGTGGGATGCAGTGACTGAGGTGGGTGTGACCAGGAGACTGAAGGCAGTGGGATGCAGTGACTGAGGTGTGTGTGGCCAGGAGACTGAGGGGAGTGGCTGCAGTGACTGAGGTGTGTGTGACCATGAGACTGAGGGGAGTGGGATGAAGTGACTGAGATGTGCGGGACCAGGAGACTGAGGGGAGTGGGATGCAGTGACTGAGGTGTGCGTGACCTGGAGCCTGAGCGAATTGTGATGCAGTGACTGAGGTGTGTGTGACCAGGAGACTGAGGGGAGTGGGATGCAGCGACTGAGGAGTTTCTGAACAGGAGACTGTGGGGAGTGGCATGCAGTGACTGAGCTGTATGTGACCAGGAGACTGAGGGGAGTGTGATACAGTGACTGAGGTGTGTGTGACCAGGAGACTGAGGGGAGTGTGATGCAGTGACTGAGGTGTGTCTGACCAGAAGACTGAGGGGAGTGGGATGCAGCGACTGAGGTGTGTGTGACGAGGAGACTGCGGGGAGTAGGGTGCAGTGACTGAGGTGTGTGTGACCAGGAGACTGAGGGGATTGGGGTGCAGTGACTGAGCTGTGTGGGACCAGGAGACTGAGGGGAGTGGGATGCAGCGACTGAGGTGTGTGTGACCAGGAGACTGAGGGGAGTGGGATGCAGTGACTGAGGTGTGTGGGACCAGGAGACTGAGGGAGTGGGATGCACTGACTGAGGTGTGTGTGACCAGGAGACTGATTGGAGTGGGATGCAGTGACTGAGGTGTATGTGACCAGGAGACTGAGGGGAGTGGGATGCAGTGAATGAGGTGTGTGTGACCAGGAGATTGTGGGGAGTGGGATGCAGTGACTGAGGTGTGTGTGACCATGAGACTGAGGGGAGTGGGATGCAGTGACTGAGGCGTGTGTGACCAGGAGACTGAGGGGAGTGTGATGCAGTGACTGAGGTGTGCGTGACCAGGAGTCTGAGGGGAGTGGGGTGCAGTGACGGAGGTGTGTGTGACCAGGAGACTGAGGGGAGTGGGATGCAGTGACTGAGGTGCGTGTGACCAGGAGACTGATGGGAGTGGGATGCAGTGACTGAGGTTTGTGTGACCAGGAGAGTGAGGGCAGTGGAATGCAGTGACTGAGGTGCGTGTGACCAGGAGACTGAGAGGAGTGGGATGCAGTGACTGAGGTGGGTGTGACCAGGAGACTGAGGCAGTGGGATGCAGTGACTGAGGTGTGTGTGGCCAGGAGACTGAGGGGAGTGGCTGCAGTGACTGAGGTGTGTGTGACCATGAGACTGAGGGGAGTGGGATGAAGTGACTGAGATGTGCGGGACCAGGAGACTGAGGGGAGTGGGATGCAGTGACTGAGGTGTGCGTGACCAGGAGCCTGAGCGAATTGTGATGCAGTGACTGAGGTGTGTATGACCAGGAGACTGAGGGGAGTGGGATGCAGCGACTGAGGTGTTTCTGAACAGGGGACTGTGGGGAGTGGCATGCAGTGACTGAGCTGTGTGTGACCAGGAGACTGAGGGGAGTGTGATACAGTGACTGAGGTGTGTGTGACCAGGAGACTGAGGGGAGTGTGATGCAGTGACTGAGGTGTGTCTGACCAGAAGACTGAGGGGAGTGGGATGCAGCGACTGAGGTGTGTGTGACGAGGAGACTGCGGGGAGTAGGGTGCAGTGACTGAGGTGTGTGTGACCAGGAGACTGAGGGGATTGGGGTGCAGTGACTGAGGTGTGTGGGACCAGGAGACTGAGGGGAGTGGGATGCAGCGACTGAGGTGTGTGTGACCAGGAGACTGAGGGGAGTGGGATGCAGTGACTGAGGTGTGTGGGACCAGGAGACTAAGGGAGTGGGTTGCACTGACTGAGGTGTGTGTGACCAGGAGACTGAGAGGAGTGGGGTGCAGTGACTGAGGTGTGTGTGACCAGGAGACTGAGGGGAGTGGGATGCATTGGCTGAGGTGTGTGTGACCAGGAGACTGAGGGGAGTGGGAAGCAGTGACTGAGGTGTGTGTGACCAGGAGACTGAGGGTAGTGAGATGCAGTGACTGAGGTGTGTGGGACCAGGAGACTGAGGGGAGTGGGAAGCAGTGACTGAGGTGTGTGTGACCAGGAGACTGAGGGGAGTGGGATGCAGTGACTGAGGTGTGTGTGACCAGGAGACTGAGGGGAGTGGGATGCAGTGACTGAGGTGCGTGTGACCAGGAGACTGAGGGGAGTGTGATGCAGTGACTGAGGTGTGTGTGACCAGGAGACTGAGGGGAGTGGGGTGCAGTGATTGAGGTGCGTGTGACCAGGAGACTGAGGTGAGTGTGACGCAGTGACTAAGGTGTGTGTGACCAGGAGACTGAGGGGAGTGGGGTGCAGTGACTGAGGTGTGCGGGACCAGGAGAATGAGGGGAGTGGGATGCAGTGACTGAGGTGTGTGTGACCAGGAGACTGAGGGGAGTGGGATCCAGTGACTGAGGTGTGCGGGACCAGGAGAATGAGGGGAGTGGGATGCAGTGACTGAGGTGTGTGTGACCAGGAGACTGAGGGGAGTGGGCTGCAGTGACTGAGGTGTGTATGACCAGGAGACTGAGGGGAGTGGGATCCAGTGACTGAGGTGTGCGGGACCAGGAGACTGAGGGGAGTGGGATGCAGTGACTGAGGTGTGTGTGACCAGGAGACTGAGTGAAGTGTGATGCAGTGACTGAGGTGTGCGGGACCAGGAGACTGAGCGGAGTGGGATGCAGTGACTGAGGTGTGTGTGACCAGGAGACTGAGGGGAGTGGGATGCAGTGACTGAGGTGTGTGTGATCGGGTGACTGAAGGGAGTGGGATGCAGTGACTGAGGAGTGTGTGACCAGGAGACTGAGGGGAGTGGGATGCAGTGAGTGAGGTGTGTGTGATCAGGAGACTGAGGGGAGTGGGATGCAGTGACTGAGGTGTGTGTGACCAGAAGACTGAGTGGAGTGGGATGCAGTGACTGAGGTGTGTGTGACCAGGAGACTGAGGGGCGTGGGATGCAGTGACTGAGGTGTGTGTGACCAGGAGACTGATTGGAGTGGGATGCAGTGACTGAGGTGTATGTGACCAGGAGACTGAGGGGAGTGGGATGCAGTGAATGAGGTGTGTGTGACCAGGAGATTGTGGGGAGTGGGATGCAGTGACTGAGGTGTGTGTGACCATGAGACTGAGGGGAGTGGGATGCAGTGACTGAGGCGTGTGTGACCAGGAGACTGAGGGGAGTGTGATGCAGTGACTGAGGTGTGCGTGACCAGGAGACTGTGGGGAGTGGGGTGCAGTGACGGAGGTGTGTGTGACCAGGAGACTGAGGGGAGTGGGATGCAGTGACTGAGGTGCATGTGACCAGGAGACTGATGGGAGTGGGATGCAGTGACTGAGGTTTGTGTGACCAGGAGAGTGAGGGCAGTGGGATGCAGTGACTGAGGTGCGTGTGACCAGGAGACTGAGGGGAGTGGGATGCAGTGACTGAGGTGGGTGTGACCAGGAGACTGAGGGCAGTGGGATGAAGTGACTGAGGTGTGTGTGGCCAGGAGACTGAGGGGAGTGGCTGCAGTGACTGAGGTGTGTGTGACCATGAGACTGAGGGGAGTGGGATGAAGTGACTGAGATGTGCGGGACCAGGAGACTGAGGGGAGTGGGATGCAGTGACTGAGGTGTGCGTGACCTGGAGCCTGAGCGAATTGTGATGCAGTGACTGAGGTGTGTGTGACCAGGAGACTGAGGGGAGTGGGATGCAGCGACTGAGGAGTTTCTGAACAGGAGACTGTGGGGAGTGGCATGCAGTGACTGAGCTGTATGTGACCAGGAGACTGAGGGGAGTGTGATACAGTGACTGAGGTGTGTGTGACCAGGAGACTGAGGGGAGTGTGATGCAGTGACTGAGGTGTGTCTGACCAGAAGACTGAGGGGCGTGGGATGCAGCGACTGAGGTGTGTGTGACGAGGAGACTGCGGGGAGTAGGGTGCAGTGACTGAGGTGTGTGTGACCAGGAGACTGAGGGGATTGGGGTGCAGTGACTGAGCTGTGTGGGACCAGGAGACTGAGGGGAGTGGGATGCAGCGACTGAGGTGTGTGTGACCAGGAGACTGAGGGGAGTGGGATGCAGTGACTGAGGTGTGTGGGACCAGGAGACTGAGGGAGTGGGATGCACTGACTGAGGTGTGTGTGACCAGGAGACTGAGAGGAGTGGGGTGCAGTGACTGAGGTGTGTGTGACCAGGAGACTGAGGGGAGTGGGATGCATTGGCTGAGGTGTGTGTGACCAGGAGACTGAGGGGAGTGGGAAGCAGTGACTGAGGTGTGTGTGACCAGGAGACTGAGGGTAGTGAGATGCAGTGACTGAGGTGTGTGGGACCAGGAGACTGAGGGGAGTGGGAAGCAGTGACTGAGGTGTGTGTGACCAGGAGACTGAGGGGAGTGAGATGCAGTGACTGAGGTGTGTGTGACCAGGAGACTGAGGGGAGTGGGATGCAGTGACTGAGGTATGTGTGACCAGGAGACTGAGGGGAGTGGGATGCAGTGACTGAGGTGTGTGTGACTAGGGGATTGAGGGGAGTGGGATGCAGTGACTGAGGTGTGTGTGACCAGGAGACTGAGGGGAGTGGGATGCAGTGACTGAGGTGCGTGTGACCAGGAGACTGAGGGGAGTGTGATGCAGTGACTGAGGTGTGTATGACCAGGAGACTGAGGGGAGTGGGGTGCAGTGACTGAGGTGCGTGTGACCAGGAGACTGAGGTGAGTGTGACGCAGTGACTAAGGTGTGTGTGACCAGGAGACTGAGGGGAGTGGGGTGCAGTGAATGAGGTGTCTGTGACCAGGAGACTGAGGGGAGTGGGATGCAGTGACTGAGGTGCATGTGAAAAGGAGACTGAGGGGAGTGGGATGCAGTGACTGAGGTGTGTGTGACCAGGAGACTGAGGGGAGTGGGCTGCAGTGACTGAGGTGTGTGTGACAAGGAGACTGAGGGGAGTGGGATCCAGTGACTGAGGTGTGCGGGACCAGGAGACTGAGGGGAGTGGGATGCAGTGACTGAGGTGTGTGTGACCAGGAGACTGAGCGAAGTGTGATGCAGTGATTGAGGTGTGCGGGACCAGGAGACTGAGCGGAGTCGGATGCAGTGACTGAGGTGTGTGTGACCAGGAGTCTGGGTGGAGTGGGATGCAGTGACTGAGGTGTGTGTGACCAGGAGGCTGAGGGGATTGGGATGCAGTGACTGAGGTGTGTGTGATCAGGAGACTGAGTGGAGTGGGATGCAGTGACTGAGGTGTGTGTGACCAGGAGACTGAGGGGAGTGGGATGCAGTGACTGAGGTGTGTGTGACCAGGAGAGTGAGAGCAGTGGGATGCAGTGACTGAGGTGTGTGTGACCAGGAGACGGAGGGAAGTGGGATGCAGTGACTGAGGTGTGTGTGACCAGGAGACTGAGGGGAGTGGGATGCAGTGACTGAGGTGTGTGTGACCAGGAGACTGAGGGGAGTGGGATGCAGTGACTGAGGTGTGTGTGACCAGGAGACTGAGGGGAGTGGGATGCACTGACTGAGGTGTGTGTGACCAGGAGACTGAGAGGAGTGGGATGCAGTGACTGAGGTGTGTGTGACCAGGGGACTGAGGGGTGTGGGATGCAGTGACTGAGGTGTGTGTGACCAGGAGACTGAAGGGAGTGGGATGCAGTGACTGAGGATTGTGTGACCAGGAGACTGAGGGGAGTGGGATGCAGTGAACTGAGGTTTATGTGACCAGGAGTCTGAGGGGAGTGGGATGCAGTGACTGAGGTGTGTGTGACCAGGAGTCTGAGGGGAGTGGGATGCAGTGACTGAGGTGTGTGTGACCAGGAGTCTGAGGGGAGTGGGATGCAGTGACTGAGGTGTGTGTGACCAGGAGTCTGAGGGCGGTGGGATGCAGTGACTGAGGTGTGTGTGACCAGGAGACTGAGGGGAGTGGGATGCAGTGACTGAGGTGTGTGTGACCAGGAGACTGAGGGGAGTGGGATGCAGTGACTGAGATGTGTATGACCAGGAGACTGAGGGGAGTGGGATGCAGCGAATGAGGTGTGTGTGACCAGGAGACTGAGGGGAGTGGGATGCAGTGACTGAGGTGTGCGTGACCAGGAGACTGAGGGGAGTGGGATGCACTGACTGAGGTGTGTGTTACCAGGAGACTGAGAGGAGTGGGATGCAGTGACTGAGGTGTGTGTGACCAGGAGACTGAAGGGAGTGGGATGCAGTGACTGAGGAGTGTGTGACCAGGAGACTGAGGGGAGTGGGATGCAGTGACTGAGGTGTGTGTTACCAGGAGACTGAGGGGAGTGGGATGCAGTGACTGAGGTGTGTGTGACCAGGAGACTGAGGGGGGTGGGATGCAGTGAATGAGGTGTGTGTGACCAGTGGACTGAGGGGAGTGGGATGCAGTGACTGAGGTGTGTGTGACCAGGAGACTGAGGGGAGTGGGATGCAGTGACTGAGGTGTGTGTGACCAGGAGACTGAGGGGCGTGGGATGCAGTGACTGAGGTGTGTGTGGCCAGGAGACTGAGGGGAGTGGGATGCAGTGACTGAGGTTTGTGTGACCAGGAGGCTGAGGGGAGTGGGATGCAGTGACTGAGATGTGTGTGACCAGGAGACTGAGGGGAGTGGGATGCAGTGACTGAGGTGTGTGTGACCAGGAGACTGAGGTGAGTGTGACGCAGTGACTAAGGTGTGTGTGACCAGGAGACTGAGGGGAGTGGGGTGCAGTGACTGAGGTGTGTGTGACCAGGAGACTGAGGGGAGTGGGATGCAGTGACTGAGGTGCATGTGACCAGGAGACTGAGGGGAGTGGGATGCAGTGACTGAGGTGTGTGTGACCAGGAGACTGAGGGGAGTGGGCTGCAGTGACTGAGGTGTGTTTGACCAGGAGACTGAGGGGAGTGGGATCCAGTGACTGAGGTGTGCGGGACCAGGAGGCTGAGGGGAGTGGGATGCAGTGACTGAGGTGTGTGTGACCAGGAGACTGAGCGAAGTGTGATGCAGTGACTGAGGTGTGCGGGACCAGGAGACTGAGCGAAGTGGGATGCAGTGACTGAGGTGTGTGTGACCAGGAGTCTGGGTGGAGTGGGATGCAGTGACTGAGGTGTGTGTGACCAGGAGGCTGAGGGGATTGGGATGCAGTGACTGAGGTGTGTGTGATCAGGAGACTGAGTGGAGTGGGATGCAGTGATTGAGGTGTGTGTGACCAGGAGAGTGAGGGGAGTGGGATGCAGTGACTGAGGTGTGTGTGACCAGGAGAGTGAGGGCAGTGGGATGCAGTGACTGAGGTGTGTGTGACCAGGAGACTGAGGGGAGTGGGATGCAGTGACTGAGGTGTGTGTGACCAGGAGACTGAGGGGAGTGGGATGCAGTGACTGAGGTGTGTGTGACCAGGAGACTGAGGGGAGTGGGATGCAGTGACTGAGGTGTGTGTGACCAGGAGACTGAGGGGAGTGGGATGCACTGACTTAGGTGTGTGTGACCAGGAGACTGAGAGGAGTGGGATGCAGTGACTGAGGTGTGTGTGACCAGGGGACTGAGGGGAGTGGGATGCAGTGACTGAGGTGTGTTTGACCAGGAGACTGAAGGGAGTGGGATGCAGTGACTGAGGAGTGTGTGACCAGGAGACTGAGGGGAGTGGGATGCAGTGACTGAGGTGTGTGAGGCCAGGAGACTGAGGGGAGTGGGATGCAGTGAACTGAGGTTTATGTGACCAGGAGTCTGAGCGGAGTGGGATGCAGTGACTGAGGTGTGTGTGACCAGGAGTCTGAGGGGAGTGGGATGCAGTGACTGAGGTGTGTGTGACCAGGAGGCTGAGGGGAGTGGGATGCAGTGACTGAGGTGTGTGTGACCAGGAGTCTGAGGGCAGTGGGATGCAGTGACTGAGGTGTGTGTGACCAGGAGACTGAGGGGAGTGGGATGCAGTGACTGAGGTGTGTGTGACCAGGAGACTGAGGGGAGTGGGATGCAGTGACTGAGGTGTGCGTGACCAGGAGACTGAGGGGAGTGGGATGCACTGACTGAGGTGTGTGTTACCAGGAGACTGAGAGGAGTGGGATGCAGTGACTGAGGTGTGTGTGACCAGGAGACTGAAGGGAGTGGGATGCAGTGACTGAGGAGTGTGTGACCAGGAGACTGAGGGGAGTGGGATGCAGTGACTGAGGTGTGTGTGACCAGGAGACTGAGGGGAGTGGGATGCAGTGACTGAGGTTTGTGTGACCAGGAGACTGAGGGGGGTGGGATGCAGTGAATGAGGTGTGTGTGACCAGGGGACTGAGAGGAGTGGGATGCAGTGACTGAGGTGTGTGTGACCAGGAGACTGAGGGGAGTGGGATGCAGTGACTGAGGTGTGTGTGACCAAGAGACTGAGTGGAGTGGGATGCAGTGACTGAGGTGTGTGTGACCAGGAGACTGAGGGGCGTGGAATGCAGTGACTGAGGTGTGTGTGGCCAGGAGACTGAGGGGAGTGGGATGCAGTGACTGAGGTTTGTGTGACCAGGAGACTGAGGGGAGTGGGATGCAGTGACTGAGGTGTGTGTGACCAGGAGACTGAGGGGAGTGGGATGCAGTGACTGAGGTGTGTGTGACCAGGAGACTGAGGGCAGTGGGATGCAGTGACTGAGGTGTGTGTGACCAGGAGTCTGAGGGGAGTGGGCTTCAGTGACTGAGGTGTGTGCGACCATGAGGCTGAGGGGAGTGGGATGCAGTGACTGAGCTGTGCGGGACCAGGAGACTGAGGGGAGTGGGAGGCAGTCACTGAGGTGTGCGTGACCAGGAGACTGAGCGAAGTGTGATGCAGTGACCGAGGTGTGTGTGACCAGGAGACTGAGGGGAGTGGGATGCAGTGACTGAGGTGTGTGTGATCAGGAGACTGAGGGGGGTGGGATGCAGTGAATGAGGTGTGTGTGACCAGGAGACTGAGGGGAGTGGGATGCAGTGACTGAGGAGTGTGTGACCAGGAGACTGAGGGTGTGGGATGCAGTGACTGAGGTGTGTGTGGCCAGGAGACTGAGGGGAGTGGGATGCAGTGACTGAGGGGTGTGTGACCAGGAGACTGAGGGGAGTGGGATGCAGTGAATGAGGTGTGTGTGACCAGGGGACTGAGGGGAGTGGGATGCAGTGACTGAGATGTGTGTGACCAGGAGACTGAGGGGAGTGGGATGCAGTGACTGAGGTGTGTGTGACCAGGAGACTGAGGGGAGTGGGATGCAGTGACTGAGGTGTGTGTGACCAGGAGACTGCGGGGCGTGGGATGCAGTGACTGAGGTGTGTGTGACCAGGAGACTGAGGGGAGTGGGATGCAGTGACTGAGGTTTGTGTGACCAGGAGACTGAGGGGAGTGGGATGCAGTGACTGAGGTGTGTCTGACCAGGAGATTGAGGGGAGTGGGATGCAGTGATTGAGGTGTGTGTGACCATGAGACTGAGGGGAGTGGGATGCAGTGACTGAGGTGCGTGTGACCAGGAGACTGAGGGGAGTGTGATGCAGTGACTGAGGTGTGTGTGACCAGGAGACTGAGGGGAGTGTGATGCAGTGACTGAGGTGTGTGTGACCAGGATACTGAGGGGAGTGGGGTGCAGTGACTGAGGTGCGTGTGACCAGGAGACTGAGGTGAGTGTGACGCAGTGACTAAGGTGTGTGTGACCAGGATACTGAGGGGAGTGGGGTGCAGTGAATGAGGTGTGTGTGACCAGGAGACTGAGGGGAGTGGGATGCAGTGACTGAGGTGCATGTGAAAAGGAGACTGAGGGGAGTGGGATGCAGTGACTGAGGTGTGTGTGACCAGGAGACTGAGGGGAGTGGGCTGCAGTGACTGAGGTGTGTGTGACCAGGAGACTGAGGGGAGTGGGATCCAGTGACTGAGGTGTGCGGGACCAGGAGACTGAGGGGAGTGGGATGCAGTGACTGAGGTGTGTGTGACCAGGAGACTGAGCGAAGTGTGATGCAGTGACTGAGGTGTGCGGGACCAGGAGACTGAGCGGAGTGGGATGCAGTGACTGAGGTGTGTGTGACCAGGAGTCTGGGTGGAGTGGGATGCAGTGACTGAGGTGTGTGT
This sequence comes from Somniosus microcephalus, assembly GCF_052327205.1. Lineage (NCBI taxonomy): Eukaryota > Metazoa > Chordata > Chondrichthyes > Squaliformes > Somniosidae > Somniosus > Somniosus microcephalus. Next base: position 10,170,237 of record NW_028225181.1, read on the forward strand.
GACCAGTAGACTGAGGGGAGTGGGATGCAGTGACTGAGGTGTGTGTGACCAGGAGAGTGAGGGCAGTGGGATGCAGTGACTGAGGTGTGTGTGACCAGGAGACTGAGGGGAGTGGGATGCAGTGACTGAGGTGTGTGTGACCAGGAGACTGAGGGGAGTGGGATGCAGTGACTGAGGTGTGTGTGACCAGGAGACCGAGGGGAGTGGGATGCAGTGACTGAGGTGTGTGTGACCAGGAGACTGAGGGGAGTGGGATGCACTGACTGAGGTGTGTGTGACCAGGAGACTGAGAGGAGTGGGATGCAGTGACTGAGGTGTGTGTGACCAGGGGACTGAGGGGAGTGGGATGCAGTGACTGAGGTGTGTGTGACCAGGAGACTGAAGGGAGTGGGATGCAGTGACTGAGGAGTGTGTGACCAGGAGACTGAGGGGAGTGGGATGCAGTGACTGAGGTGTATGTGACCAGGAGACTGAGGGGCGTGGGATGCAGTGACTGAGGTGTGTGTGACCAGGAGACTGAGGGGAGTGGGATGCAGTGACTGAGGTTTGTGTGACCAGGAGACTGAGGGGAGTGGGATGCAGTGACTGAGGTGTGTCTGACCAGGAGATTGAGGGGAGTGGGATGCAGTGATTGAGGTGTGTGTGACCATGAGACTGAGGGGAGTGGGATGCAGTGACTGAGGTGCGTGTGACCAGGAGACTGAGGGGAGTGTGATGCAGTGACTGAGGTGTGTGTGACCAGGAGACTGAGGGGAGTGTGATGCAGTGACTGAGGTGTGTGTGACCAGGATACTGAGGGGAGTGGGGTGCAGTGACTGAGGAGCGTGTGACCAGGAGACTGAGGTGAGTGTGACGCAGTGACTAAGGTGTGTGTGACCAGGATACTGAGGAGAGTGGGGTGCAGTGAATGAGGTGTGTGTGACCAGGAGACTGAGGGGAGTGGGATGCAGTGACTGAGGTGCATGTGAAAAGGAGACTGAGGGGAGTGGGATGCAGTGACTGAGGTGTGTGTGACCAGGAGACTGAGGGGAGTGGGCTGCAGTGACTGAGGTGTGTGTGACCAGGAGACTGAGGGGAGTGGGATCCAGTGACTGAGGTGTGCGGGACCAGGAGACTGAGGGGAGTGGGATGCAGTGACTGAGGTGTGTGTGACCAGGAGACTGAGCGAAGTGTGATGCAGTGACTGAGGTGTGTGGGACCAGGAGACTGAGCGGAGTGGGATGCAGTGACTGAGGTGTGTGTGACCAGGAGTCTGGGTGGAGTGGGATGCAGTGACTGAGGTGTGTGTGACCAGTAGACTGAGGGGAGTGGGATGCAGTGACTGAGGTGTGTGTGACCAGGAGAGTGAGGGCAGTGGGATGCAGTGACTGAGGTGTGTGTGACCAGGAGACTGAGGGGAGTGGGATGCTGTGACTGAGGTGTGTGTGACCAGGAGACTGAGGGGAGTGGGATGCAGTGACTGAGGTGTGTGTGACCAGGAGACCGAGGGGAGTGGGATGCAGTGACTGAGGTGTGTTTGACCAGGAGACTGAGGGGAGTGGGATGCACTGACTGAGGTGTGTGTGACCAGGAGACTGAGAGGAGTGGGATGCAGTGACTGAGGTGTGTGTGACCAGGGGACTGAGGGGAGTGGGATGCAGTGACTGAGGTGTGTGTGACCAGGAGACTGAAGGGAGTGGGATGCAGTGACTGAGGAGTGTGTGACCAGGAGACTGAGGGGAGTGGGATGCAGTGACTGAGGTGTGTGTGACCAGGAGACTGAGGGGAGTGGGATGCAGTGAACTGAGGTTTGTGTGACCAGGAGTCTGAGGGGAGTGGGATGCAGTGACTGAGGTGTGTGTGACCAGGAGTCTGAGGGGAGTGGGATGCAGTGACTGAGGTGTGTGTGACCAGGAGGCTGAGGGGAGTGGCATGCAGTGACTGAGGTGTGTGTGACCAGGAGTCTGAGGGCGGTGGGATGCAGTGACTGAGGTGTGTGTGACCAGGAGACTGAGGGGAGTGGGATGCAGTGACTGAGGTGTGTGTTACCAGGAGACTGAGAGGAGTGGGATGCAGTGACTGAGGTGTGTGTGACCAGGAGACTGAAGGGAGTGGGATGCAGTGACTGAGGAGTGTGTGACCAGGAGACTGAGGGGAGTGGGATGCAGTGACTGAGGTGTGTGTGACCAGGAGACTGAGGGGAGTGGGATGCAGTGACTGAGGTGTGTGTGACCAGGAGACTGAGGGGGGTGGGATGCAATGAATGAGGTGTGTGTGACCAGGGGACTGAGGGGGGTGGGATGCAGTGAATGAGGTGTGTGTGACCAGGAGACTGAGGGGAGTGGGATGCAGTGACTGAGGAGTGTGTGACCAGGAGACTGAGGGGAGTGAGATGCAGTGACTGAGGTGTGTGTGGCCAGGAGACTGAGGGGAGTGGGATGCAGTGACTGAGGGGTGTGTGACCAGGAGACTGAGGGGAGTGGGATGCAGTGAATGAGGTGTGTGTGACCAGGGGACTGAGGGGAGTGGGATGCAGTGACTGAGGTGTGTGTGACCAGGAGACTGAGGGGAGTGGGATGCAGTGACTGAGGTGTGTGTGACCAGGAGACTGAGGGGAGTGGGATGCAGTGACTGAGGTGTGTGTGACCAGGAGACTGAGGGGCGTGGGATGCAGTGACTGAGGTGTGTGTGACCAGGAGACTGAGGGGAGTGGGATGCAGTGACTGAGGTTTGTGTGACCAGGAGACTGAGGGGAGTGGGATGCAGTGACTGAGGTGTGTCTGACCAGGAGATTGAGGGGAGTGGGATGCAGTGATTGAGGTGTGTGTGACCATGAGACTGAGGGGAGTGGGATGCAGTGACTGAGGTGCGTGTGACCAGGAGACTGAGGGGAGTGTGATGCAGTGACTGAGGTGTGTGTGACCAGGAGACTGAGGGGAGTGTGATGCAGTGACTGAGGTGTGTGTGACCAAAAGACTGAGGGGAGTGGGGTGCAGTGACTGAGGTGCGTGTGACCAGGAGACTGAGGTGAGTGTGACGCAGTGACTAAGGTATGTGTGACCAGGAGACTGAGGGGAGTGGGGTGCAGTGAATGAGGTGTGTGTGACCAGGAGACTGAGGGGAGCGGGATGCAGTGACTGAGGTGCATGTGAAAAGGAGACTGAGGGGAGTGGGATGCAGTGACTGAGGTGTGTGTGACCAGGAGACTGAGGGGAGTGGGATGCAGTGACTGAGGTGTGTGTGACCAGGAGACTGAAGGGAGTGGGATGCAGTGACTGAGGTGTGCGTGACCAGGAGACTGAGGGGAGTGGGATGCACTGACTGAGGTCTGTGTTACCAGGAGACTGAGAGGAGTGGGATGCAGTGACTGAGGTGTGTGTGACCAGGAGACTGAAGGGAGTGGGATGCAGTGACTGAGGAGTGTGTGACCAGGAGACTGAGGGGAGTGGGATGCAGTGACTGAGGTGTGTGTGACCAGGAGACTGAGGGGAGTGGGATGCAGTGACTGAGGTGTGTGTGACCAGGAGACTGAGGGGGGTGGGATGCAGTGAATGAGGTGTGTGTGACCAGGGGACTGAGGGGAGTGGGATGCAGTGACTGAGGTGTGTGTGACCAGGAGACTGAGGGGAGTGGGATGCAGTGACTGAGGTGTGTGTGACCAGGAGACTGAGGGGAGTGGGATGCAGTGACTGAGGTGTGTGTGACCAGGAGACTGAGGGGCGTGGAATGCAGTGACTGAGGTGTGTGTGGCCAGGAGACTGAGGGGAGTGGGATGCAGTGACTGAGGTTTGTGTGACCAGGAGACTGAGGGGAGTGGGATGCAGTGACTGAGGTGTGTGTGACCAGGAGACTGAGGGGAGTGGGATGCAGTGACTGAGGTGTGTGTGACCAGGAGACTGAGGGCAGTGGGATGCAGTGACTGAGGTGTGTGTGACCAGGAGTCTGAGGGGAGTGGGCTTCAGTGACTGAGGTGTGTGCGACCATGAGGCTGAGGGGAGTGGGATGCAGTGACTGAGCTGTGCGGGACCAGGAGACTGAGGGGAGTGTGATGCAGTGACTGAGGTGTGCGGGACCAGGAGACTGAGCGGAGTGCGATGCAGTGACTGAGGTGTGTGTGACCAGGAGTCTGAGGGGAGTGGGATGCAGTGACTGAGGTGTGTGTGACCAGGAGGCTGAGGGGAGTGGGATGCAGTGACTGAGGTGTGTGTGACCAGGAGACTGAGGGGAGTGGGATGCAGTGAATGAGGTATGTGTGACCAGGGGACTGAGGGGAGTGGGATGCAGTGACTGAGGTGTGTGTGACCAGGAGACTGAGCGGAGTGGGATGCAGTGACTGAGGTGTGTGTGACCAGGAGACTGAGGGGAGTGGGATGCAGTGACTGAGGTTTGTGTGACCAGGAGACTGAGGGGAGTGGGATGCAGTGACTGAGGTTTGTGTGACCAGGAGACTGAGGGGAGTGGGATGCAGTGACTGAGGTGTGTGTGACCAGGAGATTGAGGGGAGTGGGATGCAGTGATTGAGGTGTGTGTGAACATGAGACTGAGGGGAGTGGGATGCAGTGACTAAGGTGCGTGTGACCAGGAGACTGAGGGGATTGTGAAGCAGTGACTGAGGTGTATGTGACCAGAAGACTGAGGGGAGTGGGATCCAGTGACTGAGGTGTGCGGGACCAGGAGACTGAGGGGAGTGGGATGCAGTGACTGAGGTGTGTGTGACCAGGAGACTGAGCGATGATTGATGCAGTGACTGAGGTGTGCGGGACCAGGTGACTGAGCGGAGTGCGATGCAGTGACTGAGGTGTGAGTGACCAGGAGTCTGAGGGGAGTGGGATGCAGTGACTGAGGTGTGTGTGACCAGGAGGCTGAGGGGATTGGGATGCAGTGAATGAGGTGTGTGTGATCAGGAGACTGAGTGGAGTGGGATGCAGTGACTGAGGTGTGTGTGACCAGGAGACTGAGGGGAGTGGGATGCAGTGACTGAGGTGTGTGTGACCAGGAGACTGAGGGCAGTGGGATGCAGTGATTGAGGTGTGTGTGACCAGGAGACTGAGGGGAGTGGGATGCAGTGACTGAGGTGTGTGTGACCAGGAGACTGAGGGGAGTGGGATGCAGTGACTGAGGTGTGTGTGACCAGGAGACTGAGGGGAGTGGGATGCACTGACTGTGATGCGTGTGACCAGGAGACTGAAGGGAGTGGGATGCAGTGACTGAGGAGTGTGTGACCAGGAGACTGAGGGGAGTGGGATGCAGTGAGTGAGGTGTGTGTGACCAGGAGACTGATTGGAGTGGGATGCAGTGACTGAGGTGTGTGTGACCAGGAGACTGAGGGGAGTGGGATGCAGTGAATGAGGTGTGTGTGACCAGGGGACTGAGGGGAGTGGGATGCAGTGACTGAGGTGTGTGTGACCAGGAGACTGAGGGGAGTGGGATGCAGTGACTGAGGTGTGTGTGACCAGGAGACTGAGGGGAGTGGGATGCAGTGACTGAGGTGTGTGTGACCAGGAGACTGAGGGGCGTGGGATGCAGTGACTGAGGTGTGTGTGACCAGGAGACTGAGGGGAGTGGGATGCAGTGACTGAGGTTTGTGTGACCAGGAGACTGAGGGGAGTGGGATGCAGTGACTGAGGTGTGTGTGACCAGGAGATTGAGGGGAGTGGGATGCAGTGATTGCGGTGTGTGTGACCATGAGACTGAGGGGAGTGGGATGCAGTGATTGAGTTGCGTGTGACCAGGAGACTGAGGGGTGTGTGATGCAGTGACTGAGGCGTGTGTGACCAGGAGACTGAGGGGAGTGGGGTGCAGTGACTGAGGTGTGTGTGACCAGGAGACAGAGGGGAGTGGGATGCAGTGACTGAGGTGCGTGTGACCAGGAGGCTGAGGGGAGTTGGATGCAGTGACTGAGGTGTGTGTGACCAGGAGAGTGAGGGCAGTGGGATGCAGTGACTGAGGTGCGTGTGACCAGGAGACTGAGGGGAGTGGGATGCAGTGACTGAGGTGTGTGTGACCAGGAGACTGAGGGCAGTGGGATGCAGTGGCTGAGGTGTGTGTGACCAGGAGTCTGAGGGGAGTGGGCTGCAGTGACTGAGGTGTGTGTGACCATGAGACTGAGGGGAGTGGGATGCAGTGACTGAGGTGTGCGTGACCAGGAGACTGAGCGAAGTGTGATGCAGTGACCGAGGTGTGCGTGATCGGGAGACTGAGGGGAGTGGGATGCAGTGACTGAGGTGTGTGTGACCAGGAGACTGAGGGGAGTGGGATGCAGTGAATGAGGTATGTGTGACCAGGGGACTGAGGGGAGTGGGATGCAGTGACTGAGGTGTGTGTGACCAGGAGACTGAGCGGAGTGGGATGCAGTGACTGAGGTGTGTGTGACCAGGAGACTGAGGGGAGTGGGATGCAGTGACTGAGGTGTGTGTGACCAGGAGACTGAGGGGAGTGGGATGCAGTGAATGAGGTATGTGTGACCAGGGGACTGAGGGGAGTGGGATGCAGTGACTGAGGTGTGTGTGACCAGGAGACTGAGCGGAGTGGGATGCAGTGACTGAGGTGTGTGTGACCAGGAGACTGAGGGGAGTGGGATGCAGTGACTGAGGTTTGTGTGACCAGGAGACTGAGGGGAGTGGGATGCAGTGACTGAGGTTTGTGTGACCAGGAGACTGAGGGGAGTGGGATGCAGTGACTGAGGTGTGTGTGACCAGGAGATTGAGGGGAGTGGGATGCAGTGATTGAGGTGTGTGTGAACATGAGACTGAGGGGAGTGGGATGCAGTGACTAAGGTGCGTGTGACCAGGAGACTGAGGGGATTGTGAAGCAGTGACTGAGGTGTATGTGACCAGAAGACTGAGGGGAGTGGGATCCAGTGACTGAGGTGTGCGGGACCAGGAGACTGAGGGGAGTGGGATGCAGTGACTGAGGTGTGTGTGACCAGGAGACTGAGCGATGATTGATGCAGTGACTGAGGTGTGCGGGACCAGGTGACTGAGCGGAGTGCGATGCAGTGACTGAGGTGTGAGTGACCAGGAGTCTGAGGGGAGTGGGATGCAGTGACTGAGGTGTGTGTGACCAGGAGGCTGAGGGGATTGGGATGCAGTGAATGAGGTGTGTGTGATCAGGAGACTGAGTGGAGTGGGATGCAGTGACTGAGGTGTGTGTGACCAGGAGACTGAGGGGAGTGGGATGCAGTGACTGAGGTGTGTGTGACCAGGAGACTGAGGGCAGTGGGATGCAGTGATTGAGGTGTGTGTGACCAGGAGACTGAGGGGAGTGGGATGCAGTGACTGAGGTGTGTGTGACCAGGAGACTGAGGGGAGTGGGATGCAGTGACTGAGGTGTGTGTGACCAGGAGACTGAGGGGAGTGGGATGCACTGACTGAGGTGCGTGTGACCAGGAGACTGAAGGGAGTGGGATGCAGTGACTGAGGAGTGTGTGACCAGGAGACTGAGGGGAGTGGGATGCAGTGAGTGAGGTGTGTGTGACCAGGAGACTGATTGGAGTGGGATGCAGTGACTGAGGTGTGTGTGACCAGGAGACTGAGGTGAGTGGGATGCAGTGAATGAGGTGTGTGTGACCAGGGGACTGAGGGGAGTGGGATGCAGTGACTGAGGTGTGTGTGACCAGGAGACTGAGGGGAGTGGGATGCAGTGACTGAGGTGTGTGTGACCAGGAGACTGAGGGGAGTGGGATGCAGTGACTGAGGTGTGTGTGACCAGGAGACTGAGGGGCGTGGGATGCAGTGACTGAGGTGTGTGTGACCAGGAGACTGAGGGGAGTGGGATGCAGTGACTGAGGTTTGTGTGACCAGGAGACTGAGGGGAGTGGGATGCAGTGACTGAGGTGTGTGTGACCAGGAGATTGAGGGGAGTGGGATGCAGTGATTGCGGTGTGTGTGACCATGAGACTGAGGGGAGTGGGATGCAGTGATTGAGTTGCGTGTGACCAGGAGACTGAGGGGTGTGTGATGCAGTGACTGAGGCGTGTGTGACCAGGAGACTGAGGGGAGTGGGGTGCAGTGACTGAGGTGTGTGTGACCAGGAGACAGAGGGGAGTGGGATGCAGTGACTGAGGTGCGTGTGACCAGGAGGCTGAGGGGAGTTGGATGCAGTGACTGAGGTGTGTGTGACCAGGAGAGTGAGGGCAGTGGGATGCAGTGACTGAGGTGCGTGTGACCAGGAGACTGAGGGGAGTGGGATGCAGTGACTGAGGTGTGTGTGACCAGGAGACTGAGGGCAGTGGGATGCAGTGGCTGAGGTGTGTGTGACCAGGAGTCTGAGGGGAGTGGGCTGCAGTGACTGAGGTGTGTGTGACCATGAGACTGAGGGGAGTGGGATGCAGTGACTGAGGTGTGCGTGACCAGGAGACTGAGCGAAGTGTGATGCAGTGACCGAGGTGTGCGTGATCGGGAGACTGAGGGGAGTGGGATGCAGTGACTGAGGTGTGTGTGACCAGGAGACTGAGGGGAGTGTGATGCAGCGACTGGGGTGTTTGTGACCAGGAGACTGAGGGGAGTGGCATGCAGTGACTGAGGTGTATGTGACCAGGAGACTGAGGGGAGTGTGATGCAGTGACTGAGGTGTGTGTGACCAGGAGACTGAGGGGAGTGTGATGCAGTGACAGAGGTGTGTCTAACCAGAAGACTGAGGGGAGTGGGATGCAGCGACTGAGGTGTGTGTGACGAGGAGGCTGAGGGGAGTAGGTTGCAGTGACTGTGGTGTGTGTGACCAGGGGACTGAGGGGAGTGGGATGCAGTGACTGAGGTGTGTGTGACCAGGAGACTGAAGGGAGTGGGATGCAGTGACTGAGGAGTGTGTGACCAGGAGACTGAGGGGAGTGGGATGCAGTGACTGAGGTGTTTGTGACCAGGAGACTGAGGGGAGTGGGATGCAGTGACTGAGGTGTGTGTGACCAGCAGTCTGAGGGGAGTGGGATGCAGTGACTGAGGTGTGTGTGACCAGGAGTCTGAGGGGAGTGGGATGCAGTGACTGAGGTGTTGGTGACCAGGAGGCTGAGTGGAGTGGAATGCAGTGACTGAGGTGTGTGTGACCAGGAGACTGAGGGGAGTGGGATGCAGTGACTGAGGTGTGTGTGACCAGGAGTCTGAGGGCAGTGGGGTGCAGTGACTGAGGTTTGTGTGACCAGGAGACTGAGGGGAGTGGGATGCAGTGACTGAGGTGTGTGTGACCAGGAGACTGAGGGGAGTGGGATGCAGTGACTGAGCTGTGTGTGACCAGGAGACTGAGTGTAGTGGGATGCACTGACTGAGGTGTGTGTGACCAGGAGACTGAGAGGAGTGGGATGCAGTGACTGAGGTGTGTGTGACCAGGAGACTGAAGGGAGTGGGATGCAGTGACTGAGGAGTGTGTGACCATGAGACTGAGGGGAGTGGGATGCAGTGACTGAGGTGTGTGTGACCAGGAGACTGAGGGGAGTGGGATGCAGTGACTGACGTGTGTGTGACCAGGAGACTGAGGGGAGTGGGATGCAGTGAATGAGGTGTGTGTGACCAGGGGACTGAGGGGAGTGGGATGCAGTGACTGAGGTGTGTGTGACCAGGAGACTGATGGGAGTGGGATGCAGTGACTGAGGTGTGTGTGACCAGGAGACTGAGGGGAGTGGGATGCAGTGACTGAGGTGTGTGTGACCAGGAGACTGAGGGGCGCGGGATGCAGTGACTGAGGTGTGTGTGACCAGGAGACTTAGGGGAGTGGGATGCAGTGACTGAGGTGTGTGTGACCAGGAGACTGAGGGGAGTGGGATGCAGTGACTGAGGTGTGTGTGACCATGAGACTGAGGGGCTGGGATGCAGTGACTGAGGTGCGTGTGACCAGGAGACTGAGGGGAGTGTGATGCAGTGACTGAGGTGTGTGTGACCAGGAGACTGAGGGGAGTGAGGTGCAGTGACTGAGGTGTGTGTGGCCAGGAGACTGAGGGGAGTGGAATGCAGTGACTGAGGTGTGTGTGACCAGGAGACTGAGGGAAGTGAGATGCAGTGACTGAAGTGTGTGTGACCAGGAGACTGAGGGGAGTGGGATGCAGTGACTGAGGTGTGTGTGACCAGGAGACTGAGGGGAGTGGGATGCAGTGACTGAGGTGTGTGCGACCAGGATATTGAGGGGAGTGGGATGCAGTGACTGAGGTGCGTGTGACCAGGAGACTGAGGGGAGTGTGATGCAGTGACTGTGGTGTGTGTGACTAGGAGACTGAGGGGAGTGGGGTGCAGTGACTGAGGTGCGTGTGACCAGGAGACTGAGGGGAGTGTGATGCAGTGACTAAGGTGTGTGTGACCAGGAGACTGAGGGGAGTGGGGTGCAGTGACTGAGGTGTGTGTGACCAGGAGACTGAGGGGAGTGGGATGCAGTGACTGAGGTGCATGTGACCAGGAGACTGAGGGGAGTGGGATGCAGTGACTGAGGTGTGTGTGACCAGGAGACTGAGGGCAGTGGGATGCAGTGACTGGCGTGTGTGTGACCAGGAGACTGAGGGGAGTGGGCTGCAGTGACTGAGGTGTGTGTGACCAGGAGACTGAGGGGAGTGCGATCCAGTGACTGAGGTGTGTGTGACCAGGAGATTGAGCGAAGTGTGATGCAGTGACTGAAGTGTGCGGGACCAGGAGACTGAGCGGAGTGGCATGCAGTGACTGAGGTGTGTGTGACCTGGAGTCTGATGGGAGTGGGATGCAGTGACTGAGGTGTGTGTGACCAGGAGGCTGAGGGGAGTGGGATGCAGTGACTGAGGTGTGTGTGATCAGGAGACTGCGTGGAGCGGGATGCAGTGACTGAGGTGTGTGTGACCAGGAGACTGAGGGGAGTGGGATGCAGTGACTGAGGTGTGTGTGACCAGGAGACTGAGGGCAGTGGGATGCAGTGACTGTGGTGTGTGTGACCAGGAGACTGAGGGGAGTGGGATGCAGTGACTGAGGTGTGTGTGACCAGGAGACTGAGGGGAGCATGATGCAGCGACAGATGTATGTGTGACCAGGAGACTGATTGGAGTGGGATGCAGTGACTGAGGTGTGTGTGACCTGGAGACTAATTGAAGTGGGATGCAGTGACTGAGGTATGTGTGACCGGGAGAATGAGGGGAGTGGGATGCAGTGACTGAGGTGTGTGTGACCAGGAGACTGAGGGGAGTGGGATGCAGTGACTGAGTTGTGTGTGACCAGGAGACTGAGGGGAGTGTGATGCAGCGACTGAGGTGTGTGTGACCAGGAGACTGTGGGGAGTCGGATGCATGACTGCGGTGTGTGTGACCAGGAGACTGATGGGAGAGGGATGCAGTGACTGATGTGTGTGTGACCAGGAGACTGAGGGAAGTGGGATGCAGTGACTGAGGTGTGTGTGACCAGTAGACTGAGGGGAGTGGGATGCAGTGACTGAGGTGTGCACGATCAGGAGACTGAGGGTAGTGGTATGCAGTGACTGAGGTGTGCGTGTCCAGGAGACTGAGGGGAGTGGGATTCAGTCACTGTGGGTATTGGGATGCAGTGATGGACTGGATTGGAATGCAGTGACTGAGGGGATTGGGATGCAATTACTGAGGGGAATGGGTTGCTTTGACCGAGGGGAGTGGGAGACAGTTACTGAGTGGAATAGGATTGGATGTTTATGTGTTTTAAAAAACTGATATCTGACATTTTCTATGCTCTTGTGCCAGCCTGATGAACTGTTCTGGTGTTCTCCACTCTGCACTCTCCTACGCCTCTCTTCCTTTATTACAGATTCGAAGACATACCCAACTCAGGAACCCGAGGACCAATCGACTCGCGAATCCGCTGAACGAACATCCACTATTCCAACGGGATCTGCAGCCTCAGGTATCTACCTTTTGGAGTCCATTCTTTTTGATTAGGGGAGTGGTATGCAGAGACTGAGGGGCGTTGAATTATTGACTAAATGTAGTGGGATGAGGTGACTGAGGCGATTAGGATGTAATGACTGAAGGGAGTGGAATTAGTGACTGAGGGGTTTGGAATTAGTGAGTGAGGGAGTGGAATTAGTGACTGACGGGATTGCAATTAGTGACTGAGGGGATTGGGATGAGGTGACTGAGGCGATTAGTATGTAGTGACTGAAGGGAGTGGAATTAGTGACTGAGGGGATTGGAATTAGTGACTGACGGATTGAGATGAGGTGACTGAGGCGATTAGGATGTAGTGGCTGAGGGGACTGGAATTAGTGACTGAAGGGACTGGAATTAGTGACTGAGGGGACTGGAATTAGTGACTGAGGGGATTGGAATTAGTGACTGAGGGGTGTGCGATTTAATGACTGAGGAGATGCGATGTAGTGATTGGGAGAGTGGGGTGTGATGAATCTTGGGAGTGGGATGTTGGGAATGAGAGCAGTGGGATTTAATAGCTATGGGGAGTGGGATATAGTGACTCAAGGATGTGGGAAGTAGTGTCTGAGTGGAGTGTGATATAGTGACTGAGGGGGAGTACGTTATAGTGAATTAAAGAATTGGTTGCAGTGGAGCAGGTGACTGGTGTTGGATGACTATGGCCTATTTAAAGTCTGGAGTCTGGCATTCTCCAGACACATGTATCAGTCTGAATACCTGTTCGGGTGTTCCCCAGTCCTTCACTCTCCCATGTTTCTCGGCTTTTATTATAGATCCAGAGATAATCCCGACTCAGGAACCCGAGGAACAAACATCTGAAGAATCCACTGAGAAATCGTCCTCCATCCCAGCGCGGTCTACAGCCTCAGGTATCAGTCTGGTGGGGTTCCTTCAAACAGACACTTCACCCAATGTGACTCCTGAAATGCTCAGTCTCTGAGAATCGCCAAGTCTGCAATGAGACTTTTCTCGGAGGACAGATTGCCCCGCACTATATCCAAGCATCCTTGGATTTATCATTTCAAATCAGGGTGGACAGTCAGGAAAGGTAGCAGAACCGGATGTGACTGAGACAATCAGTGGTGGATTCTGTGTCCTTTGAGGAAGGGGCAGTACCATTGGAGCTGGTGATACCAGGAGGGTTTGTTTCTGACACTGGGTGACTGAATTGGGGGCGTGGAATTCAAGCACAGAAACAGGCCTTTCGGCCCATCTGATCCATGCTAGTGTTTATGCTCCATACAAGTCTCATCCCACCTTGCTTCTTCTCACACTATCAGCACAGCCTCCTAGACATTTCTCCCTCATGAGTTGATCGAGTTTCCCCTTAAATTCATCCATGATATTCGCCTCAGCTACTCCTTGTAGCGAGTTCCACATGCTCACCACTCTCTGGATAAAGGAGTATCTCCTGAATTCCCTATAGGATATATTAGTTACTATCTTATATTTATGGCCCCTAATTTTGGATACCTCCACAAGTGGAAACATCCTCTCTAGTTCTAACCTCTCAAACCCTTCATAACCATTAAGACCACTATCATGTCACCCCTGAGCCTTCTCTTGTCTGGAGAAAGTAAGCGCCAGCCTTTTCAATCTTTCCTGATAGTTGCACCCTCTCAGTTCCGGCATCATCTTTGTAAACCTTTTTTTTTACCTTCTCCAGTGCCTCTATATCCTTTTCATATTATGGAGACCTTAACAGCGCGCAGTACTCCAAATGTGATCTAACGAAGGTATATGGAGGGTAGAACTGTGCCTCATACTCCAAGTGAGAGCTAATCAAAGTATATGGAGCCCAGAACTGTGCTCACTGCTCCAAGTTAGGTCTAACCAAGCTATAAGGAGAGTAGATCTGTGCATCCTATTCCAAGTATGGTATAACCAAAGTATATGGGGACCAGAAAAGGGCACAATGCTCCAGGTGTGGTCTAACCAAGGTATATGGAGACCAGAACTGTGCAGAGTACTCCAAGTGTGGGTTAACCAAGGTTCTACGTAAATTTAACATAACCTCCCTGCTTTCCAATTCAATTACTCTAGAAATGAACCCCAGTGCTTTGTTTGAAATGCGATTTACAACACGTGGATTCAGAGCAGACATATTTGCCTCGGACTAAACCTTGAACTAAGATTCATTATTCCCACATCAAAAAATGTGGGATAGCGGCAATTTATGAAGGCACCGTTTCAAAATGATTGTCTGCAGACACAATCTGAGGGAATAATTCTACCGGAAACTTTCTTGATATGACAGTTCACGAACTGAGATGTTATAGTTTGTGCATATGGATTTTCACAAGGCATTTGGTAAATTGCCACACTAGAGCCTTGTTGTGATATTTAATGCACGTTATGTTAACAGGAAACAGATTGGAGAATGGAAGGATCCCATGATGGAGTGCTTGCCGCTATGTGTTCCACATGGCAGGATGGGTAATAGGTTGTCAGCTTTATCCTACCACTCTCTCTTGCTGTCTCTCTCTTCCTGTCCTGTCTCTCTCTGTCTGCCTCTTTCACACACCCACTTGTTCTCTCTCTGTCTCTTTTGTTCATTCTCTGTCTGTCACCCACTGTCCATCTTTATCTTTCCCTCTGTCTTTCTCACTCACTGTCTCTTCCTCTCTGTCTCTATTACTGTGTCTTTGTCTCTCTAGCTCACTCTCTCTCTCTCTCTCTATTTCTGTCCATTTCTTTGTCTCTTTCCCTCGGTCTCGCTCTCTGTCTCTCTCTGTCTCCCCCTATCTCGCTTTTTCTCCCTTTCTCTCAATCTGTCTCCCATTCTCCCTGTCGTTTCTTACTTTATCAGTCTTTCTATCTCTCCGTCATTCTCTGTCTCTCTGTGTGTCAGTCGCTATCTTTCTCACTCTCACTTTTTATCTCTTTCTCTCTCTCTCTCTTTCTTTCTCTCTCTATCCTCAGACTCTACCTTTCTATATATATATTTATCTTTCTCTGTATATATCTCTCTCTGAGTCTCTCACACTCTCATTCTGTTTCTCTCTCTCTGGCAATCTGTCACTATCTTCACTCTTGTTCTCTCTGTTTCCTACTCTCTCTCTCTCTCAGTCTCTATAACTCATTCTCCACCTGTCTGTCTCTCTATGGATATTTATCTGTCTCTCTCTGTCTATTGATCCTTCAGTCCTGAATTGGCTCTTGTCTCGGTGCCCATCAGTTCAATGCCCGGCCCGGTGCTGTGAGAGGAAGGATT
Source organism: Somniosus microcephalus (assembly GCF_052327205.1). NCBI lineage: Eukaryota > Metazoa > Chordata > Chondrichthyes > Squaliformes > Somniosidae > Somniosus > Somniosus microcephalus. Next base: position 10,185,266 of record NW_028225181.1, read on the forward strand.
CACTCTTGACCCAGGGCTCTTTCTCCATCCTCCAATTCCCATGTGGCTGATCTTACATTACAGATTCCGGGAAGACAACAAGTCGTGGAGCCAAGGGTGGGTCGACATCAGAAGCTGAGTGCAAACCTTCAGAGGAGGGACATTCAAGGCCAGGTATCAGTCGGCTTCTGGTAGGAACCATCCCATCAGACTGTTCCCGGAAACACTCAGTCCTGACGCCAGCCTCGGATATTCAGCTGTTGAACCTCCCAAATATCCTGCTTTATAATCTGACTGCTCAGTTCCAGTTATCAGGGCAAGTCTCTCCCAATATTAACTACATAGAATGAAACCGGCCATTCATCCCAAATGGTCAATGCCAGTATTTATACTCCACACGAGCCTCTTCCTACCACAGTTCATCTAACCCCATCAACATATCCTACTATTCCTCGCCCCCTCGTGTGTTTATCTAGCTTCCCTTAAATGCATCAATGCATTTCACCTCAACCATTCCTTTTACACATGCTCACCAGTCTCTGGGTAAAGAAGTTTCTCATGAATTCCCTGTTGGGTTTTTTAGTGATTATCTTATATTTCTGGCCCTTAGTATTGCACGCTCCCAAAAATTGAAACATCTTCTTTTCATCTACCGTATGGAGACTGCTTCCGAATTTTAAAGAGATTTAACAGGTAACCCCTCAGCCTCCTCTTTTCTAGAGAAAATGGACCAATCTTTTCAGTCTTTCTTTCAAATCCCTTACCCTCCGCTTTACTGTGTTTCGATTGGCACTCAGGAGTCAGGAGCCGCGGTGCGGGCATTACTCATTGCCCCTCCCCAGTGCCCTGTGAATATGGAGCTGAGGGGCTGCCTCCTCGAGCTGCTGTGGGGAATTTTGGTGGTCGGGTCAGTGGGTAGTTCGTGAAAGCAGGGACTGGGCCTGGAATTGTAAGCACAGACCCACGTTCCCTGGTTCATCTCCCAGAAGAGAATGCCCTCAGTTGGACTGGCAGTCTGGGTTTTCCCCCACTATGCACCCTCGCTGTACCCGGTTGGTATGGAAACATAGAACATAGGAGCAGCAGTAGGCCATTCGGCCCCTCGAGCTTTTCCGCCATTTAATGAGATCATGGCTGAACATCCAAATTCAGTACCTGATCCCTGCTTTCTCCCCATATCCCTTTTCCCTTTAGCCTTAAGAAATATATCTAACTCCCTCTTGAATATATTTAATAAATTGGCCTCAACTGCCTTCTGTGGTAGAGAATTCCACAGGTTCACCACTCTCTGTGTGAAGAAATTCCTCCTCATCTCAGTCCTAAATGGCTTTCCCCTTATCCTCCGACTGTGACCCCTGGTTCTGGACTCCCCCGCCATCGGGAACATCCTTCCTGCATCTAGTCTGTCTAGTCCTGTTAGAATTTTGTAAGTTTCAATGAGTTCCCCTCTCATTCTTCTAAACTCTAGCGAATATAAGCCCAATCGACCCAATCTCTCTTCATACATCATTCCTGCCATCCAAGATATCAGTCTGCAGAATCTCCACTGCACTCGCTCCATGGCAGGAACATCCTTCCTCAGATATGGCGACCAATACTGCACACAATACTCAAGGTGTGGTCTCACCAAGGTCCTGTACAACTGCAGCAAGTCATCCTTGCTCCTGTACTCGAACACTCTCGCTACGAGGGCCAACATACCATTTAAATTCTTAACCGCCTGCTGCACCTGCATGCTTACCTTCAGTGACTGGTGCACAAGGACACCCAGGTCTCGTTGCACTTCCCCTTTTCCCAAGCTATTGCCGTTCTGAGAATAATCTGTCTTCCTGTTTTTGCCACCGAAGTGGATAACCTCGCCTTTATCCACATTATTCTGCATCTGCCATGCATCTGCCCAATCACCCAAACTGTTCAAATCATACTAGAGTTTCTCTGCATCCTCCTCACAGCACACACGCCCACCCAGCTTTGTCCCATCTACAAACGTGGAGATATTATATCTAGCTCCCTCGTCTAGATGACTAATGTATAATGTGAATAGCTGGTGTCCTAGCACTGATCCCTGTGGCACCCCACTAGTCACTGCCTGCCACTCGGAATAAAGACCCATTTATTCCAACTCTTAGCTTCCTGTCTGCCAACCAGTTCTCTATCCAAGTCAGTACATTTCCCGCAACCCCATGTGCTTTAACGTTGCACCCCAATCTCTTATGCGGGACATAATCGAACGACTTCTGAAAATCCAAATACACCACATCCAATGGTTCTCCCTTATCCATTCTACCAGTTACATCCTCAAAAAATTCCAGTAGATTATTCAAGCATGAGTAATCATTTGTAAATCCATATTGACTTTGTCTGATCCTGTCACTTTTTGCCAAGTGCTCTGCTATAACATCTTTTAGAATGGACACTAGCATTTTCCCCACTACCGATGTCAGGCTTACCAGTCTACAATACCCCATTTTCTCTCTACCACCTTTTATAAATAGCGGGGCTACATTTTGCATCTAACTCTACACGAAGGGAGGGTGGTGGTTTTGGTGATGCGGCTGAAGGCTTATCCTCTTAATGTTCCAGGGGTGCTGAAATTGTCGGATGAGGAGTGTGACAAGGTCAGTGCCGAGGTCCAAGTGATGTACATCGGCAAAAACAAACTGGACACCCCCACAGAAAAGGAAGCCTATCTCCGGCAGGTGAGGGATATATTCTTCATTCATACTCGGGGTGTGCTGGCACTGATTGACCAACACCAGTTGGCATTGATTGACCGTCCCCAGATGGCATTGACTGACCAACACCAGTTGGCATTGATTGACCAATGCCAGTTGGCATTGATTGACCATTGCCAGTTGGCATTGATTGACCAGCACCAGTTGGCATTGATTGACCAACACCAGTTGGCATTGATTGACCAACACAAGTTGGCATTGATTGACCAACACCAGTTGGCATTGATTGACCAATACCAGTTGGCATTGATTGACCAACACCAGTTGGCATTGATTGACAACACCAGTTGGCATTGATTGACCATTGCCAGGTGGCATTGATTTACCAACATCAGTTGGCATTGATTGACCATTGCCAGTTGGCATTGATTGACTAACACCAGTTGGCATTGATTGACCATTGCCAGTTGGCATTGATTGACCAACACCAGTTGGACTGGTGTTAAGAATAGGGGATACTCCTTTTTTAAGGGGAGCAGATTACCCTGGGCTTAAGGGGGAGGGGGTCTCGCGGTGTTAAGGGGGAGGCGCTTCCCCTGGTGTTAAGGGGATGGGAGTCCTCTAGTGCGAAGGGGGCGCGAGTTCACTTGTATTAATGGGAGGGGATTTACCTGGTGTTAAGGGGAGGGGAGTCGTCTGGTGTTAAGGGGGAGGGGATTCCCTGGTGTTAAGGGGGGTGGATTGCCCTGGAGTTCAGTGGAGTGGATTCCCCTGTTGTTAAGGGGAGGGGATTCGCTAGTGTTAATGTTAGGAAATTCCCCATGTTTTAGGGACTGAGTGATATTTCCTGAGAGCCACTGTTAAGGTACCGTGCAATTGCAACCCCTTTCTATCATAACTCACTGGGTGATTCCTGTCTGTTCCCAGGTACAAGACATGCTGAAAGACCACCTCCCATGCAAAAAACTTGCGCTGCAGTTTCACGGTGAAAAGGAGATAGAAGCTGGAAAAAAGAAACGGAAATGACCCGGGAGATCACGGATTGACAGCGGGTGAACTTCAACCCGAATCTGGGCACTTTGACAGTGTCCAGGAGCAGCGAGGGGTGGGTGGTGGTTTTGAGGGGGAGGGGGTGAGGGGGTGGGGTGAATGGCGTGAGGGGGGTGGGGGTGGGTGAGTGAGGTCAGGGAGTGGGGTGGAGGATGGGTGGAGTGGGGGTGGGGATGGGATTTGGGTTGAGTGGTGTCACCGATGGGTGATTGGGGTGGGGGATTATGTGGAAGTTGTGGGCGTGGGGTAAGTGGGCTCAGGGTGTGGGGCCAGCGGATGGGGTCAGTGGGGTGGATTTAGTAGGGTGGGGGATGGGGTGAGTGGGGTGTTTGGTGGGGTGATTGGTGTCAGGTGGTGGTGTCAGATTTTGGGTGAGTGGGGTGAGGTAGGGTGGGCTGAGTGGGGTGGGGGATGGGGTGACTGGGATGTGGGGTGGGATGAGTAGAGTCAGGGACTGGGGTCAGGATGTTGGTTCAGGGGGTGAGTGTCATTGGGTGGGGTGAGGTTGGGTCAGTGGTTTGAATGGGTGGTTTGAGTGCGGTCAGAGTGCAGACTGACTGGCGTGAGTTGGGTGATGTGGTGGGCTGATTGGGGTGTGTGGTGTGGGGTTTATCTGATTGAATTGTTCCTAATGGATGGTGTCCAGGAGCGGTGGGGTGTGCTGTTTATAAGGGATTTAAAATGGGGGAAAGGTAGTCTAAACGCAGTTTCATAAGGAGTTTAAACGTTGCTTAAAAGTAGTTTAATAAGCGGTTTAGTAGGTTTTAAAAGGAGTTTTAAAGGGTATAGAAGTTATTTAAAAAGAGTTTAATAAGGAATTTAAAAGATTTTGAACAGGAGTTTAATAATGCGTTTAGAATTATTTAAAAGCAGTTTAATAATGTCTTTAAAGGTGTTTAAAAGCAATTTAATGTAGGATATAAAAGGGGTTTAAAATTATTTTTGGGGATTTATAAGGTTTTTAAAAGGGTTTCCAAAAGTCTATAAACGAGGCTTTCAAAGGATTTTGTATGGAAAGGGTTAATCAGATTGCCCTGAGGTGTTAATGTAATACTGGTGATGGGGTTTCTTTTTATTATGGTAAGGTCGCTTTGAGCCTTTTTTGTTGAGTAGGGAAGTAAGATTCTTCAGTGGGAATATATTCACACAGTGAGAAACAGACGGCGATACTAAGGGTGTAACCACCTGTTTGATGAGAGAAGTTAATCAGAGACACAGAAAGAGAGATAGAAAGAAAGACTTGTATCTATATCGCGCCTCAGGATGTCCAATGCTCTTTACAGCAAATGCAGTACTTTCTGAAGTGTAGTCACAGTTGTAATGTAGGAAACACAGCAGCCCGATTGCACACAGGAAGCTCCCACAACCAGCGAAGTGTAAATGACCAGATCAGAGAGGAGAGAAAGATCCCACTCATTAGAACGGAAGCCTGGAAGCCTTACAACAACAACTTTTATTTACACAGCGCCTTTAACGTAGCAAAACGTCCAAAGGTGCTTCACAGGAGCCTAAATCAAACAACATTTGATACCGAACCACATGAGGAGATATTAGGACAGGTTTTAACTAACATCTTACAGGAGGAGAGGTGAAGAGGTTTAGGGAGGGAATTTCAGAGCTGAGGGCTGAGGCAGCTGAGGGCCGAGGCCGCCAATGGTGGAGTGGTTGATATCGGGGGAAAATAAGAGTAATTAGTAATTACGAAAAAAGAAAGAAGTAAAGAAAGAAAGGAGGAAGGAAAGAAAGTCGGATAGAAATAAATGAAGAAAAGAAAGAATGGAAAGAAGAAGGAATGATGGAAATTAAATGTCAAAAGCTGGGAACTGGGAATGAGGCATCCTCTTTTAGCACATTGGTTGAGAGGGGACAGAAATGGAGGAATGCAGCGATCTCGGAGGGGCTGGAAGAAGCTACAGAGATAGGGAGGGGTCGAGGGCATGGAGGGAATTTCAAACAATGAAGTTTTTTGATTCCAGCCATTGCTGGACCGGGAGCCAATGTGGATCAGATAAGAACCTGCCTGAGGAACACCAGAGCCTGGAACTGGGCAATTAGAGAGGGTGAGTCAAGTAAAGGGAGTGCGGGATCTGTAGGTACAAGGACAGAATTAAAATCAGTGTTCACTGAAGCATTATCCAGGACAACTCGTGATGTAACTATGAAACAGGGCAACTGTTAGAAGGAGAAAGGAGAAGGTATAAAAAGTGAATGCTGGAACTGAAACCTTGGATTCAGTTAAGATCTGATCAATCTGTACAGCGAACTCGGGACTGTAACACGTTTGATTATCAGGCAAAAACTCGCAAGGTTTTCTCGGAAGCAGTGTCTGTTGTGTATAATTATTGGATGCTTAATAAACCTGTGACATCTGAAATTCAGTGTTGTTAATGCTATTGATTAAGGGGGTGAATTATAAGTAAGCACACACGCATTTTCCCCTCCTATAACATGGGTCCACACCTCACTACACGATCTGAGCTTACACCAGACTCAAGCCCCTCAATTCATGATCTAGGCCAGCAGCTGACTCCAGTCCCTCGCTACCAGGTCTGGGCTTCCACCCGACACCAGCACCTCACTACAAGGTCTGAATCTACACCTGACTCCAGTCCCTCAATACCCGGTCTGGGCCTGTACCTGGCTCCAGCCCCTCGCTACCTCGTCTGGTCCTACACCTGATTCCAGTTCCTCATTACAGGGTCTGGGCGGACACCCGGCTCCAGTCTCCCTCTACCCAGTCTGGACCTACATCCGACTCCTGTCCCTCACTACCCGGCCTGGGCCTACAACTGATTCCAATCCCTCACTACCCGGTCTGGGCGGACACCCGGCTCCAGGCTCTCACTACCCAGTCTGTGTCAACATCAGACTCCAGTCCCTCAATACCCGGTCTGGGCCTACAGCAGACTCCAGTCCCTCAATACCCAGTCTGGGCTTACACCTGACTCCAGTCCCTCACTACCCGGTCTGGGCCTGCATCTGATTCCAGTCCCTCACTACCCGGTCTGGGCGGACACCCGGCTCCAGACTCTCACTACCCGGTCTGGGCGTACATCTGACTCCAGTCCCTCACTATCCGGTCTGGGCCTACACCAGACTCCAGTCCCTCAATACCCAGTCTGGGCTTACACCTGACTCCAGTCCCTCACTGTCCAGTCTGGGCCTGCACCTGACTCCAGTCCCTCACTACCCGGTCTGGGCCGACACCCGGCTCCAGTCTCCTACTACCGAGTCTGGGCCTACACCTGACTCCAGTCTCTCACTAATCTGTCTGTGCCTACCCCTTAATCCAATCCCTGTCCACCCGGTCTGAGCCTAGACTAGACTTCAGTCCCTCGTTACCAGTTGTGAGTGAGGGTACAGTGAGCTCAGTGCACCTCACGGGAACAACCTAATGATGCAGTGATGATATCCAACATGGCCCCAGATGTTGCCTCCCTTGCCGTCGGCCATCTTGAGTGAAGTCAGTGCAGGAACATCTTTCTGTTCCCACTTTCACCCAATGTCTCTCTTCGCTTGAACAGGATGCAACATTCCCAGTTCCCAGCTTCTGAAATTTAATTTGCATCATTCATTCATCATTCCATTCATTGCTTTCTTCATTTATTTCTGTCCGACTATCTTTTTTTACTTCTTTCTTTTTCCGTAATTACTAATTACTCTTTTTTTCCTTCTTATTTCCTATTTATTCACATTTCTTTCCTTTCATTCATTCATTCGTTCATCTCATTCCACCCCTCCTCTGCCTTCCCCCAAACATTCCCTCCCACTGACCGCCCCACTCCCCTGCCCCTCCCGTTCCACTCCCCTCCACCTCTCCACCCCACTCCCCTCTCCCTCACCACCTCACTCCATCTGCACTCACTGCCCCGCACCCCGTCGGCGGGAAACTCTAGCGGCAGTGCGGGGCTATAACAGTCTCCAGAGACCAGGTAAGGCCTCAGAGCGTCAGCGGGAAACTCGAGCGGCAGAGTGGGGCTGTAACAGGCTCCAGAGACCAGGTAAGGCCTCAGAGCATCGGCGGGAAATTCGAGCGGCAGAGCGGGGCTGTAAAAGGCTCCAGAGACCAGGTAAGGCCTCAGAGCATTGGCGGGAATCTCGAGCGTCACAGCGGGGCTATAAAAAGCTCCAGAGACCAGGTAAGCCCTCAGAGCATTGGTGGGAAACTCGAGCAGCAGAGCGGGGCTATAACAGGCTCCAGAGACCAGGTAAGGCCTCAGAGCGTCGACGTGAAACTCGAGCGGCAGAGTGGGGCTTTAAAAGGCTCCAGAGACCAGGTAAGGCCTCAGAGCGTTGGCGGGAAACTCGAGCAACAGAGCGGGGCTATAACAGGCTCCAGAGACCAGGTAAGGCCTCAGAGCGTCGACGTGAAACTCGAGCAGCAGAGCGGGGCTATAAAAGGCTCCAGAGACCAGGTAAGGCCAGAAAGCTTTGGCGGGAAACTCGAGCGGCAGAGCAGGGCTATAACAGGCCCCAGAGACCAGGTAAGGCCTCAGAGCATCGACGTGAAGCTCGAGCGGCAGAGTGGGGCTATAAAAGGCTCCAGAGACCAGGTAAGGCCTCAGAGCGTCGACGTGAAACTCGAGCGGCAGAGCGGGGCTATAACAGGCTCGAGAGACCAGGTAAGGCCTCAGAGCGTCGGCGGGGAACTCGAGCGGCAGAGTGGGGCTATAAAAGGCTCCAGAGACCAGGTAAGGCCTCAGAGCGTTGGCGGGAATCTCGAGCAACAGAGCGGTGCTGTAACAGGCTCCAGAGACCAGGTAAGGCCTCAGAGCGTCGACGTGAAACTCGAGCGGCAGAGCGGGGCTATAAAAGGCTCCAGAGACCAGGTAAGGCCACAAAGTGTTGGCGGGAAACTCGAGCGGCAGAGCAGGGCTATAAAAGGCTCCAGAGACCAGGTAAGGCCTCAGAGCATCAGCGGGAAACTCGAGTGGCAGAGCGGGGCTATAAAAGGCTCCAGAGACCAGGTAAGGCTTACTAATCTCCGAACTCGGAACTCAAAGGGAAGGAGAGAGGTAAAAATAATCGAAGTGTGACGTCACCAAAAAGCAGTTAAGTGATTGGTTGGTGAGTATTTCTCTCTTTTTAAACTTAATCTCTGTGGTTTATAGTTTCTAAGGTGTGATATTCATCATCTAAAATCGGGGCAGAGGGTATTTAAAAATAATATTAATAAATTTAATTAATTATATAGAATGGGAGAGCAGGTGATGTGTTGCTGCTGCAATATGTGGGAGCTGGTGGACACCATTGATGTTCACGGTGATCACACTTGCAGTATGTTGGCTGCTCGAGGAATTCCAGCTCCGTGTTGATGAGCTGGAATCCGAGCTTCAAACACTGAAACACATCAAGGAGGGGGAGAGTTACCTGGACTCTGTGTTTCAGGAGGTAGTCACACCAATTAGAGTAATTAATTCAGATGTAGTCCGTGGCCAGGGACAGGATGGTGTGACTAGAAGTGAGGCAGGTACGGGGATCCAGGAGGTAATTTTGGAGGAGTCGTAGCCCTTGCTCTTGTCCAACAGGTTTGAGGCTCTTACTCCCTGTGAGGATGGGAACGGGGACTGCGGGGAGGATGAGCAACCTGGCCACAGCACCGTGGACCAGGGGGCCATTCAAGTGGGGGGAGTTAAAAGAAATGTTGTAGTGGTAGGGGATAGTATCATTAGGGGGATAGATAGGGTTCTTTGCAGCTGAGAGCGAGAGTCCCGAAGGCTGTGTTGCCTGCCCAGTGCCAGGGTTAAGGACATCTCCTCTGGGCTGGAGAGAAACTTGGAGTGGGAGGGGGAGGATCCAGTTGTCGTGGTCCATGTTGGTACCAACGACAAAGATAGGACAAGGAAAGAGGTTCTGCTGAGGCAGTTGGAGCAGCTAGGGGCCAAATTAAAAAGCAGAACCACAAGGGTAATAATCTCTGGATTACTATCTGAGCCACGTGCAAATTTGGCTAGGGTAAATAAAATTAGAGAGATAAATGCGTGGCTCAAAGACTGGTGTGGGAGAAATGGGTTTTGCTTCTTGGGACACTGGCATCAGTACTGGGACAGGAGAGAACTGTTCCATTGGGACGGACTTCACTTGGCCAGTGCTGGGACTAGAATCCTGGCGAATTGAATAACTAGGGCTGTAGAGAGGGCTTTAAACTAATTTGTAGGGGGGAGATTTTAAGAGAGCGAAAAATAAAAATGACAGCGGAGAAGACAATAGAGCAAGGTAGCAGTGGGGGTATTAAAAACCACAGCGTGTCAGGAAGGGACAGAATATATAATGATAAAGATAAAGTAGTAAAAGGGGTAAAAGCAGGAAAAAATTGTCAGAAAACATATTTGAAAGTTCTTTATCTGAATGCACGCAGCATTTGTAACAAAATAGACGAGTTGATGGTACAAATAACTACACATGGGTATGATCTGGTGGCCATTACGGAAACAAGGCTGCAAGATGATCATGACTGGGAACTAAACCTACAAGGGTATTTGACTATTAGGAAGGACAGACAGGAAGGAAAGGGAGGGGGGGTTGCTATGTTAGTCAAGGATGGAATCACTGCAATAGTCAGAAATGATATTAGGTCAAAGGATCAGGTTAGTGAAACAGTTTGGATGAAGATAAGGAATAAAAAGGGGAAAAAGTCACTAGTGGGCATAGTCGATAGGCATCCGAACAGTTGCAACTCTGGTCGGAGTAAACATCAGGAAATAGTTGCGGCTTGTAATAAGGGAACAGCTATAATCGTTAGGGATTTTAACTTTCATATTGACTGGACTAATCAAATTGGGCATGGCAACCTTGAGGAAGAGTTCATAGAGTGTATTAGGGATGGGTTCCTTGAGCAGTATGTAACTGAACCAACCAGGGGGCAGGCAATCTTAGATCTGGTCCAGTGTAATGAGACAGGATTAATAAAAAATGTCCTAGTAAAGGATCCCCTTGGAATGAGTGACCATAATATGGTTGAATTCCAAATTCAGTTTGAGCGTGAGAGAGTTGGATCTCAAACCAGCGTACTGAGTTTAAATAAAGGAGACTATTGTAGGGGGTTCTCTTGCTCGTTCTGGTCTCCTGCCAGGCTTCGTGCAATAATTACCCTTGAGTGGTTCGACCCACTCCCCCTATGGTTCTAGACCTTGGACTTAGGTGCAGAGAACAGTAGTGCAGAGAAAGAACTCAATAGACCAGGTTGAATAGCACGAAATGGATGCTTTTATTTTTAAACAGTTTGAAGCATTACAAAATACATGTCATAGGCACAGATTAAAATTACTACAATCATGCACAAATTTATGAAATTGACTCTATGGAAATGGGGAACACACTGCACATCGTAAAATGGGAAACACATTACGATTACCCTTAACTCCCTCCCCTATACCTCAACTAAGTTTCGACCTGGGGAACTTGGGATCATGCTCACCACTCTCGAAATCGCGAAAAAGGGGGTTCGCAGTCTTTTGGCACCGCTTTCCATCATCACGTGGATTTGGAAACTTCTGACGCAGTCGATATTCTCTCTCCCTCGAGGCGGTGGGGTAGACACAGCCTCGATGAGCGCTTGTCAAGCTTGAGATCCACTATCGTGGATTTGGGTTCATGGAGCAGAGTTCAGCTGCAGGCTGTTGAAGAACTGCATGCACATGCAAGAATCTTTCCGGCCTGGATCGTCGGTTCTCCAGAGGGTTTCTTCTCCGTCGGCCTCGGTCGTCGATGATCTCCCGACCCCAGTACCCGGGCCATCCTCATCGTCTTCTCGTCGTGGCCGAGCCTTTTTCGGCTGAACACCGACCACGTTGTCTTTTCACCGAAGTCGTCCGTCTTTAAAAAGACGAAAACGCCTTCATCAATTCCGCATCTACCGAAGTGGAAGAGGCGCCGATCCTGGCACCGTCCATCCTTCGTTCGTTCCTTGTAGAAGAAGTTCTTGAAGAAGTAGAATTCTGAAGTCGCCCAGCAAGAAGCAGCAGTGAAGTGAAGTTCGAAGTTGTCCCAGTAACCTAGATGGACTTTCAATTCATAGTTATACTCTTTTGGGACAGTCTTATCTCCCGCCAAATCATAGTCCTGTCTTTGTATTAATTTTGGCGGGAAGAAATCTGTGCAGGGGCGCTTTGTCTTGTAACGGGAGCCGGTGATAACTTAACTGGCCGTCCTGACCGAAAATGTCTTTTAATGTCTTTTACATTGTCATCGCGACTCGGTTCGCATATTGATCGGTCCTTAGATTTTCCTTGATGGCTGTTAAACGGTTTCTCCTTTGTACAATAAATGGGTATAAGTGTTTTTGCATTGTCCGCCCATATCTTGATGGGCCCCCATCCTGTACTTAGAATCCATTGAATATGTATGCTGTTTTCCTGAGTTTCGGTTCCCAGATACTGGTTTTTGCGGGCTTACTGTCTTCAATCCACAAGCCTGTCTGGCTTGCAGTAACAGAAATAAAATGGTTCAGAAACTGATCACGGGGCCCGGCGGCCATTTTGTATGCCCTTTTATCAAAGGTTTTTCTGTGCAAGCTTACTTTGGTCAATAAACAGTCTTAATTTATCCGGTTTTCTTGCGTGATTTTTGCTGAAAATTTCGAATCTTACAGGCCCCCCTGTGATACTGATAGCTTGCTTAAAGTATCAATAATCCTTGGTGAGCAAATTTTCACTGATTCCCGACATCCAAACATTCCTGGCACTTAACTATCTATGACCCTCACGACACATGCAGTTCCCATTTCCGAAGAAAACGAAAATTACCTTTTTCACATTTGGACAATCATAGACAGCATATCTTAAACTATAACACCTTCACCTGTCAGATGTGCCGGGGTTTATACCCCTTTGCACCATCTGCATACACCTTTTATTAATCTCAAAAACTTAAGAACGACTAATAACATAACAATGTTCATTTCCTTAAACAAAAGCAGAACACGCAAATGGCCAAAATTTAAAATGGAGGGACGCTTAACCTTCTATACTAGCAGCTTAAAGTGAGGTGTATTCTTCCCGCATTCGCACATAGCGTTCTCTCCATTCTCCTGCGTTCTCGTGCCTCTGGAGGCGTTTGCCTCTTTTGCAATGCACGAAGAGCAAAAATATCACAATTAAGACCTGACATACTACTAGGATGTGGGATGCTATTCTAATCCAGGCCGGGACCTCTATGTTAGTGAACAAGTCCCACCATGGTGGGATGGTTATGTCCAATATGTCTTTTCCTATCTCTAAAGTCTTCTGCTCCAGTGTGTGGAAATGTTTCTGTGAAACTATAACGGCTTTTAAAATCTTTGTGAGGTGTTCGGGAAGAGGGGGAATGACACAACCAAAATGCGCGACAAATCGTTGCAAGTCTGTGAAATTCTCTTTGATAGTGATGTGAACTGTGGAGGGCGCAGGAATGGGAACAATTCATTGTTGTGCCACTTGAACCACGGCCCTGGGTTTGAAACAGAAACTGCTATCACCGATCGAACACCACTCGTGTTTTCCGTAGCGGTAGTGATGCGCTGCAGTGGTGATGCAGTAGGTCCCACCCCCGATATATGCTACCTGCGGGGGCACATGGTCCTCTGCCATTGCCTCCATGGTGCAATTTATCGGCTTTGCGCTAGCGGTTCTGAACCCGCACTGTGGTTTCAAAAAGGCAATCAAGTGCTGGGGACATAAGATGATGTGTGCTCCCCGGCTCCGACATCCCGAGAGGTCGGTGCCTGTCATCGTACGCTCCCATCTGATGATGTAAGGCGGGACAACTGCGTAACGAATGTGTGCACCAGCCTGAATGACTCCAATGTTCTCTACCCTGTATACCGGGGCGGGCTTTGCTGCGGGACCCAACACCGGCATTCTTACTATTATTCCCATGATAGTTTGATTCGAATGTCCGCAGTCCACTGGGACTGGGTACGCTTCTGCAGCTAGTCTGAGCTGGCACGGGCTTAATGCATTCTCAAAAGGGTGGAGCGCTTGCAAGTGCTTGTTGCTAATCCAGGATGGGACCAAACCTTGTTTTAAATCCTCAAAATTACTGCGGCCCTCGCCCAGTAACCACGCCCCGTATAGCACACAGGCCTCGTTTTGCGCAGCTTGATCGGACGCATTCCGATCCTCCTTAATGAGCGCATTTACCGTTCTCGCGTGTTTCTCCAGCTCAGCTATAATATCCTTAAAGTGTAGTGTCATGGCCTGGTCCTCATGCAACTCAGAACCCACTACCTTATTTTCGTCTGTCAGTATGTTCCTTAACTGGGCTTTTAAACCGTTGATCTGTGTCTGCAGCTCCACGTTGTCTAGAGCGTTGATGACAGATGTCCCGGTATTAAAAGCAGTGAATATGTCATTTACAGTACCCCTTCTTTGCCTCCCGACTCGATCCAAAACTTCTGGTGGTGTGGTGTATAATTTGTCTTTGTCGATGTCAGCAAAGTCAAATTCGTAAAATTGTCTAAACATTCGGTTTAACAGGACCTGGTATAATTGTTCCATTTCATTGGGACACCACTCCGGCAATCATACCTCAGTGAGATTTAAAATCACTGAGGCCACCGCGTAGTGTACCCCTTGGTAGAGCACCTGACCGGTGGGCACCAATACTAGACCGTTCCCGGGTCCCTTGGTGGTGGTTGGGCACCCTTCTTTCTGGGCTAGTGCTGCCAGAAGCGTGGGCAGGGGCTTGCGTGGGCGGGTGATGAGTTCAGTGGCGTTTACCGGAATAGGGGAGTATGGGGCTCCACACGCTCGAGTGCTGACATCCCATCTCATCCCCTTCCCTTCATCCTGCCACTGCCTCTGGAAGAAGATGGATACGCCCTTGGGGCACACGTGTCTCGAACCCCACATACAGACATATATTCCTTCATCTGGTTCCCACCATTTGTCCCAACACACACATAATTGTCCGTGAGTCCCCGTAATAGTCCGATGGGTATTATTACCCAGTCGCTCCCACTCGACCGTGGAGTTTCTCATGTCCTTTCCCAGCTTTCGTAGCCACCACCATCGCCTTAGTGGCACGTTCCCATTGCACACCAGACAAATCCTCTTTCCCACGGTAACGCTGACTCTGGGTGCAAGGATCCTCACCCGAGGGCACGTTAACGAAGTCTCTTGGTAGGCAAAACCGAAATTGCTGGAATATTCCGTAGAATTTGTTCCCAGCCAACCTGGCCATCTCCCTTGGTGGAAGTAGGTGGCAGTTTCCTCAACCTCTCGCTCCCCTGTCCCATCTGTTGCGATGGGGGCCGTGTCCCCAGAGCACCCGAAGATGATGACGTCCTTGGTGCGGCCTCGGTAGGCCCACCCGCACCCGATCGCCATAAACGCGCTGAGAATCTTTTGCATCATATCCCAGGTTTCTGTAACCAATATAATGATGTAGCCGGGCTCCCAATAGGTGCTGGCCTAATTAAATGGACGTGCGGGTTCCTGGACCCCGCTCCCAAACAAACACACACACCGGGCAGATTTCAAAATTGTACTCTTAACACATCTTAACTCTATATATATATATATATCCTTAAATTATCACCATGATTGCCTAACTTAACTTATGTACAGTGCCGCCCTCCGCGGGGCGGCTTGCCTAATCCCTGTGAGAGCTGTCGCATGCCACACCCTGCGGTGGGGCTTCATTGATCTTTGGCTTTGATCCCCCGCAGCCTGTCGCTGTTGAACGGGGACCATGCCTTCCTGGGGCTGCTCTAAGCCGTGGTTGGGAAAGATGGGGGGCGTCTGGCCAAAACTTTCTGGGCTGGGGCGCTCGAGCCGACCTACGAGGGGCTGCTTTGGGTTGGGTTCCCGGGCTGATGGACCGGGGGTTGGGACTGTTACCGTCACAGCCTGTGGTTCCTCCACAGCTGCCGGCTCCAGCTCCACTCCCTCAGGCTCCGCCCCCCCAGGGTCGGGATCTGTGGCTTCCGACTCCACCTCACCTGTCCCTACAGGTAGTGAGTCTCCGCCCCCATTCCCTACCTCCCCCAAGCTTGAGTCGAGGGCGGGATCGCCGTCCTCTGACTCTCCCTCCTCCGTGATTGGGTCTAAGGTGGGGTCGAGCTGTTCGTGCTCTCTCCTGCCTGAGTCCCATTCAAAAGATGAGACCTTCCACTCCAATGGGATGGCCTCTTCCTTCACGCAGGCTACTGTTCCAGCCTGTGTGGTCTGTGACTCTGTTACAGGCTGAGGATCTTTGTTCTCAGACCTTGTCCCCTTTGATGGCCCTTGTGCACCCGGCTTGAACAGTTTACACTGGTTGATGTGAAACCATTTGGTACGTCGGGGCACCTTTACTGCATAGACCATGGGGCTGGCTTTGTCCACAATGCTGTAAGGCCCCATGTACAGTGGTTCAAAACTCCCTACTCTGGCGTAGTTTCGGACCATGACCTGGTCTCCGACTACCCACTCTTGTTGTTTTCGAGGTTCCAATAGCAGTTTATTTCCCTGGTGCTGTCTTCCCATGTTCCCAGCCGCCTGCCCATAAATCTGTCTCAGGCGCTCCAAAAGGGTTTGGGCGAATTTGTCTCGTCTCACCTCTCAGAGCTGGCCCTCAGTGAGCACCGGGGCTAGTACATGGGTGGGTGTTCGCATGATCCTTCCAGTCATTAATTCGTGCGGGGAATACCCCGTACTTTTGGACTGGCTGGCTCGAATCCCCATGAGGACTAAAGGCAGGACCTCCGCCCATTTCTGGGGCGAGCCCATTGTCTCTTTCCTCAGCTTTTCCTTGAGGGTCCGATTCATGCGTTCAACAATCCTGGATGACTGGAGGTTGTATGCTACGTGCCACTTCCCCTCAATGCCCAAGAGCATGAGGGCGTTCTGCATTACTTGACCGGTGAACTGACTCCCTTGGTCGGACTCCACAAAACGGGGGGTCCCCACCGTGAGAACACTTCCCGAATCAAGATCTTAGCAGTACCCAGTGCCGTAGCTGTTCTGCACGGGAAAGCTTCTACCCATTTGGTGAACACATCTACCAGGACGAGGCATTACTTATAGCCTCCCTGGGCGGCGGGCAGGGGCCCTATGTAGTCGACCTGAATCGATGGCCATGGTCCCTCTACCCTCCTGATGTGCCCCATGGGCACCTTCCTTTTGTGGGGGTCTGGGTTGTTTTTAGCGGACACAAGACAGCTTGCGCAGAACTCGCGGACATCGTCCTGAAGTCCCGGCCACCATCCCGCCTGCTCTACCCATTGCCAGGTGACCTCAGGCCCGGGGTGTCCTGCTCCTGGACCCTCGTGGGCCAGTTGCAGGAATTCCCTCCGGTGCTGCTGCGGCACAACCCACTGCTCCTCTCGGAACAGCATACCTTCTTTGTCTGTGAGGGCTGCCGCACTGTATGGACCCTCTACCTGCTTGCCTTCTGTGATGGCTTTTAGGACTGCTTTTAGAGCGGGATCCAGGGTTTGGACGATCTTTAGGTCTGGGGGCGGTGTCACCCCTGTGTTCCCTGGGATTCCCTCCCTGCCTTGGATCGCCGCCACGGGTCCGGGTTCATAGGGGTCCCAGAGAATGCCATTGCAGGCACCCTCCCTGGCTAGCGCATCCGCCTGCTGGTTGCCCTGGCTGCGGGGTTCTGTGGTGGAGTGAGCCTTCACCTTATGGATGAACACCTCCCCTTCCTCACCCACAGCTGTTAGGATCTTTTCCAGCAAGGACTTAACTGTTAAAGGTCGCCCATCCGCGGAGGTGTATCCGTGTCAGGACCAGATGGCTAGGTACTCTGTGCACGAATTGCAGGTGAACATACTGTCTGAGCAAATCGTGTATGGGGTTGGGAAAATCTCGGGGTGGGTAACCACGTACACCACCGCAGACAGTTCAGCCTGCTATGCGCTCATAGTGCTGGGGAGCATAATTGCCAGGGCAATGTTTGCCGCAGGGTCATAAACACCACACCCTGTGAGTCGTTCACCAGCAGATACTGTGCTAGAACCGTCTACGTAGATTTCGCGGCCTGTGGGGTGTATCCCGGCCCGCAAACCTATGTTGACTTCCCATACCCCTTCTACAGAACATCGATGGCCTGTCCCGGGATATGCCATATTGGCTGTGAGCCTTGGCGCGCAGAGGCCTTTAACTTTGAGATCCATATGAGAAAGGAGGAGGGTCCAGCGTGCAATCCGAGCGCTGCTTACGGTCCCATCCTTAATCCTTCCATCCAGAAGCATCTTTGTGGGGGTGTGATGGGTGAGGAGCGTGATGGGAGAGGTTCCTGTGAAGATCACTGATCTGTTCAGAGCCCAATGCTTGGCAAGGAGATGCTGTTCGCAATTGGAGAAACTCCTCTCTACATCCGTGAGCACCCTGGAGGAATAAACGACTGGTCTCAGCTTGCCGTGCCACTCCTGGAGCAACACTGCGCTCAGGCTGTCCCCACTAGCGGCTACCTCCAGGAAGAGCTCCTCTCCCCCATCTATGGCCCCTAGGGCTGGCGCGGTCTGCAGATCTCTTTTCAACTTCTCGAATGCTGCCTGGCACCCCTCATCCCAAGACCACTCGACTCCCTTGTGTAAGATTCGAAGTAGCGGGGCTGCTGTGGCAGCATAGTCCTCGATGAAATCTCTGCAGTACCCGGTCAATCCCAAAAAGGACCTTACGCCCGTTACTGTGTTGGGAATCGGCAGATCTTGTATTGATTCCCTTCTGGCCTTATCTATGGCTCTTTGCCCAGCGCGGATGGCCAGACCTAGGAATTTGACTTCCTGCTGGCCGATCTGGGCTTTCTTCGGGTTTACTTTGAAACCTTTCCTTTCTAACAGTTCCAACAATTCGGCTAATAGTGGGCCGTGCTCCTCCCTTGTGCCTGTGTACAGGAGTAAGTCGTCCACATACTGCACTATCTGGTTGGGCTGGCTAAACTCTTTTAAACTCCCCGCCATGCACTGATGGAAAATGCTGGGGCTGTTGTGAAAACCCTGTGGTAAGCAGTTCCAAGTGTACTGTTGCCCTTTGAAAGTAAAGGCAAACTTGTACTGATCCTCCCGCCGCAGCGGGATGGACCAGAAACCGTTCGAGATGTCCAGCACCGTGAACGTGGTCGCCGATGCTGGAATGCTCCCTGTTAGGTCTGCAACTGCTGCTACCGTGGACGCGCAGGCTGGGATGTTACTATTGAGGACTCTGTAGTCCACCGTGGCTCTCCACGAATTGTCCGGCTTCTTTACCGGCCACAATGGGGAGTTCACGTGAGTGGCTATTGCTCTCAATACGCCCTGCTGCACCAATGAAGATATTGCCGTCTCCATGTCGGGTTCTGCCTCCTTGGGGGAATTCTACTGCTTTTGGGGTCGGATCATGGGGTCCCCGTCTACGCTGACTTCAAACCCAGTGACTCTCCCACAGTCGTGCTTGTGGGTGGCAAACGCGGTCAGATTTTCCGACACACACACCTGCAAGTCCGTTGGGATGTTCGTTACCATGAGCCCGAGATCGTAACCTCCCGAAGGCTTAATAGTGCACAGGGCCCCCTTTTCTTCCTTCCCTGGGATTACGACTACCTTACCTAAACCGCTCTCGGCTCCCCAGAGACAGTGATTTCTCAGGTCCACGAGGATCCCGTGTTCCACCAAGAAATCGGCCCCGAGGATGCCTTTTCCACCCCCCTCATTCCACTTCAATAGGATGCACGTCCATGTGGTGTGGAGTGCTCCCAACTGAATGGAGAGCGGGATGGAGTACGTGCCAGCCTGTTCCCTGCCTGTGAAACCCGCTACTGAGTATGGAGCCTGGGCGGACAGAGGTGAGACGAAAGGTTTATCTGTGTGGATCACGGTACATGAAGCTCCCGTATCCAACAGGTAACTACCCTTTTGTCTTTCCACCTCCATCTCCACCACAGGTCTTCTCCAGGCGTCATAGCGGAGCGGACACAAGTAGACGGGCTGCGCGGGCGTCAGTCATTTAGGTGTTTCGGTTGGGGTCTTGGGAGCGATAGGGCTGTTGGCGACCGCTACCTTCCCCTGCCAGGTCATCAGAGACCGCATAGCCTCCAAGACTGACTCGATCGCAGCGTGATCCACAACCGCACCACCCCCTGTGGTTGGGGCAGGGGCTACGGTTGGGTTCTGGACTGGTGCTGGGGCAGCTTTCTGGGCTTGTGCTTGTGCTGGTGCTGTGGTAACGATCTGACCGTGGGCTAGGACTTGGGCTTGGGCTCGGTCTTGGGCTGCGGCGAACGCTCTCTCTCTCCTATCCTTCCATGGATTCCTACAGTCCTTGCGCCAATGACCCTCCTTCCCACACCCGTAACAACTGCTGTTGGCTTGGGGAGGGCGATTTCCCTCCTGACGCCATTCCCTTTTAGCAGAGGCTGCGGGCCCCACCTCATGCACCTTTCCTTTTACAACAGGCGTTTTCTTGCCCTTGTTGTTCCTATAACTGATCGTGAGCTGATCTAGTACTAGATACTCCGTGGAGCGGGCGTTAGTGGGGTCAACCCATGCTTTGGCCTGCTCCCTCACTACTGGCAGGCAACCTGCTACCAGGCACCGAAGCCAATGAGCCCTTTGTTCGTTATTCAGCCCGGCCTGGGCCGGCCCGCCCAGGCAGCTGCACCGATACACTGGCCACAGCCTTTCTGCGAAGACCCGTGGGGGTTCTCCCTCTAGCTGCACTGTCTTTTCTAAACAGAGGAACGGAGTTCCGTCCCCCTCTCCCATAATCTCCAGGATCTCATCCCGTAGCAACTCATATTCCCTGTGCCCTCTCTTGCTCTCGTCAGGGAGACACTGGAGGAGCGAACTGTCCAGGGAGAACAGCAGCATTTTGGACTGTTCCACCCCATCGCAGTCATTGACTGCTGCGGTCTGCTCCACGTCCCTGAAATGCACGGAGGGATCTCCTGACTCGGAGAGTTTTAGGATGTGGCTTATCATTTCTCTTAGCTGTCGTGCGCTATGGGGCATTACGATCTGACTCTCAAGGTGTCCGTCATCGCCATTTGCTTCATTTGGACCGAGCCTCCAGTGCCTGGTTGGACACATCGGCGCCGGCCCTGCCTCTACTATCTGGGGTTGCTCTACCTCAGGACTCTCTTCCTCTATCGTCTCCGTCTCCTTCCCCGAAGTCCAAGACTCATCATAAGCAGGAGGCGCAGAGGGTTCGGGAGTCGGTATCCCAACTGGCTCTTGTGGAATCGGTCTTTTGGATTCCTTCGCTAGCAATAGCTGACTCGCTGGTGGATTTATGAGACACACCAACCCGTTTGCCTTGGCTAGGGCCGTTCTCAGGTCCTCTTGCTCCCTTCAGCAAGCGCTGTGGTCGGTGCTCTCAGATCTATCCTCCATGGATATCTTATATGCTGCCCTGGCTCCCAGGAGTTTTTCCTCTTGGGCCTCTATCTGCTTGGCTAGACGGAAACACCTGTCTCTCATTCTACCTTCACTGGCCTTGGCTTCAATGACCTGACACTTTATATATTCTACCCGGGTCTCATGGCAGCGAATTATGGAGTGGCGTTCCTGATTCAGCGCGTTAAGCGCTTCAATCAGTTGCTGACCTCCCGCAACCTTCTCCTCTATGTCTTTAAGCAAACCGTTGATCTGGGCTGTCTGTGCTGCAACGACCTGGTCCAAAAGCTGGACTTGCTTTTTGTAGCACATCAGCCAGACCGCCTTCTCTACAGATTTCTGATGCTCTTTACCCGCTGTCCACTTGATGGCTGCGTCTAGCGGGTGCCTATCTCTCAACAGGTCAGATATCCATTGCTTTGTGAGGTTGACTTTTCCATAAACATAATCTGCTATTCTTTCATCCATCACATCTCGTTTATTCAGACCTTGATCTAACACTCTACTTTCCTGCTGCCAAGGTCCTGCCACGGTCGCCATTTCTGTAGGGGGTTTCTCTTGCTCGTTCTGGTCTCCTGCCAGGCTTCGTGCAATAATTACCCTTGAGTGGTTCGACCCACTCCCCCTACGGTTCTAGACCTTGGACTTAGGTGCAGAGAACAGTAGTGCAGAGAAAGAACTCAATAGACCAGGTTGAATAGCACGAAATGGATGCTTTTATTTTTAAACAGTTTGAAGCATTACAAAATACATGTCATAGGCACAGATTAAAATTACTACAATCATGCACAAATTTATGAAATTGTCTCTATGGAAATGGGGAACACACGGCACATCGTAAAAAGGGAAACACATTACGATTACCCTTAACTCCCTCCCCTATACCTAAACTAAGTTTCGACCTGGGGAACTTGGGATCCTGCTCACCACTCTCGAAATCGCGAAAAAGGGGGTTCGCAGTCTTTTGGCACCGCTTTCCGTCGTCACGTGGATTTGGAAACTTCTGGCGCAGTCGATATTCTCTCTCCCTCGAGGCGGTGGGGTAGGCACAGCCTCGATGAGCGCTCGTCAAGGTTGAGATCCACTATCATGGATTTGGGTTCATGGAGCAGACTTCAGCAGCAGGCTGTTGAAGAAGTGCATGCACATGGAAGAATCTTTCCGGCCTGGATCGCTGGTTCTCCAGAGGGTTTCTTCTCCGTCGGCCTGCGTCGTCGATGATCTCCCGACCCCAGTACCCGGGCCACCCTCGTCGTCTTCTCGTCGTGGCCGAGCCTTGTTCGGCTGAACACCGACAAAGTTGTCTTTTCACCGAAGTCGTCCGTCTTTAAAAAGACGAAAACGCCTTCATCGATTCCGCATCTACCGAAGTGGAAGAGGCGCCGATCCTGGCACCGTCCATCCTTCGTTCGTTCCTTGTAGAAGAAGTTCTTGAAGAAGTAGAAGTCTGAAGTCGCCCAGCAAGAAGCAGCAGTGAAGTGAAGTTCGAAGTTGTCCCAGTAACCTAGATGGACTTTCAATCCATAGTTATACTCTTTTGGGACAGTCTTATCTCCCGCCAAATCATAGTCCTGTCTTTGTATTAATTTTGGCGGGCAGAAATCTGTGCAGGGGTGCTTTGTCTTGTAACGGGAGCCGGTGATAACTTAACTGGCCTTCCTGGCCGATAATGTCTTTTAATGTCTTTTACATTGTCATCGCGACTCGGTTCGCATATTGATCGGTCCGGAGATTTTCCTTGATGGCTGTTAAACTGTTTCTCCTTTGTACAATAAATGGGTATAAGTGTTTTTGCATTGTCCGCCCATATCTTGATGGGCCCCCATCCTGTACTTAGAATCCATTGAATATGTATGCTGTTTTCCTGAGTTTCGGTTCCCAGATAGTGCTTTTCGCGGGCTTACTGCCTTCAATCCACAAACCTGTCTGGCTTGCAGTAACAGAAATAAAATGGTTCAGAAACTGATCACGGGGCCCGGCGGCCATTTTGTATGCCCTTTTATCAAAGGTTTTTCTGTGCAAGCTTACTTTGGTCAATAAACACTCTTAATTTATCCGGTTTTCTTGCGTGATTTTTGCTGAACATTTCGAATCTTACACTATGAAGGTATGAGAGTAGAATTGACTAAAGTGGACTGGGAAAACAGATTAAAGTGTAAGACGGTACATGGGCAGTGGTTTACATTCAAGGAGATATTTCATATCTTTCAAGATAAATATATTCCACTGAGGAAAAAGGGGAGTAAAAGAAAAGACAACCATCCGTGGCTTAGTAAAGTAATAAAGGATAGTATCCGACTGAAAACAAGGGCATATAAAGTAGCCAAATCTAGTGGGAGGATAGAAGATTGGGAAGCATTTAAAAGCCAGCAAACAATAACTAAAAGATTATTTAAGTTCGGGAAGATAGATTGTGAAAGTAAACTAGCAAAAAATATAGAAACAGATAGCAAGAGTTTCTACAGCTATATAAAAAGAAAAAGGGTAGCTAAAGTGAATGTTGGTCCCTTAGAGCATGAGAGCGGGAAACTAGTGGCGGGGAACATGGAGATGGCAAAGACGCTGAAGAAATATTTTGTATCAGTCTTTACAGTAGAGGACACTAAAAATATCCCAACATGGACAAACAGGGGGCAATGGGGGGGGAGGAGCTAAACACGATTAAAATCATTAAGGAGATGGTACTCGGTAAAATAATGAGATTAAAGCGGATAAATCCCCCGGACCTGATGGCCTACATATTAGGGTCTTGAGATAAGTGGCGGTAGGGATTGTGGATGCATTGGTGATTATTTTCCAAAACTCCCTGGACTCAGGAAAGGTCCCGGCAGATTGGAAAACTGCTAATATAACACCCTTATTTAAAAAGGGAAGTAGACAAAAAGCTGGAAACTATAGACCAGTTAGCCTAACATCTGTGGTTGGCAAAACGTTGGAGTCCATTATTAAAGAAACAGTAACAGAGCATTTGGATAAACATAATTTAATAGGACAGAGTCAGCATGGTTTTATGAAGGGGATGTCATGTTTGACAAATTTGCTCGAATTCTTTGAGGACGTAACATACAGTGTGGATAAAGGGGAACCAGTGGATGTAGTGTATTTCGACTTCCAAAAGGCATTTGACAAGGTTCCACAGAAAATATTACTGATCAAGATAAAAAATCACGGGATTGGGGGTAATATACTTGCATGGGTGGAAGATTGGCTATCTAACAGAAAACAAAGAGTTGGGATAAATGGTTCATTCTCAGGATGGTAATCAGTAACTAGTGGTGTTCCGCAGGGGTCAGTGCGGCGACCCCAACTCTTTACAATCTATGTTAACGATTTGGAGGAAGGGACCGAGTGCAACATATCCAAGTTTGCCGACGATACAAAGATGGGAGGGAAAGCAGTGAGTGAGGAGGACATAAAAAAACTGCAAAAGGACATAGACAGGCTGAGTGAGTGGGCAGAGATTTGGCAGATGGAATATAATATT
This sequence comes from Somniosus microcephalus, assembly GCF_052327205.1. Taxonomy (NCBI): domain Eukaryota; kingdom Metazoa; phylum Chordata; class Chondrichthyes; order Squaliformes; family Somniosidae; genus Somniosus; species Somniosus microcephalus. The sequence goes on from NW_028225181.1 coordinate 10,209,735, forward strand.
GGAAAGTGTGAGGTTATGCACTTTGGCACAAAAAATCAAAGAGCAAGTTATTATCTAAATGGAGAGAAACTGCAACGTGCTACAGTACAAAGGGATCTGGGGGTCCTGGTGCATGAAACGCAGAAGGTTAGTATGCAGGTGCAGCAGGTGATCAGGAAGGCCAATGGAATCTTGGCTTTTATTGCAAGGGGGTGGAGTGTAAAAGCAGGGAAGTCTTGCTGCAGTTATACAGGGTATTGGTGAGGTCACACCTGGAATACTGCGCACAGTTTTGGTTTCCATGTTTAAGAAAATATATACTTGCTCTCGAGGCTGTTCAGAGAAGGTTCACTCGGTTGATTCCGGATATGAGGGGGTTGACGTATGAGGAAAGGTTGAGTAGGTTGGGCCTCTACTCATTGGAGTTCAGAAGACTGAGAGGCGATCTTCTCGAAACATATAAGATTGTGAGGGGACTTGATCGGGTGGACGCGATGAGGATGTTTCATCTGATGGGTGAGAATAGAACTACGGGGCATAATCTTAGAATAAGGGGCAGCACTTTCAAAACTGAGATGAGGAGAAACTTCTTCACTCAGAGGGTCGTAAATCTATGGAATTTGCTACCCCAGAGAGCTGTGGAAGCTGCACCATTAAATAAATTTAAAGCAGAGATAGACAGTTTCCTAGCAGACAAGGGAATTAGGGGTTATGGGGAGCGGGCAGGGAAGTGGACGTGAGTCTAGATTCGGATCAGCCATGATCCTATTGAATGGCGGAGCAGGCCCGAGGGGCCGTATGACCTACTCCTGCTCCTACTTCTTATGTTCTTATGTTCACTCACCACATGTTCCCTTCCCTCTCAACACACTGCAACCTACCCCTTCACTGCCCCACCTCTATCCACCCCACTGCCCCACTCCGCTCCCCCTCACCGCCGCACTACCCTGCCCCCCCCGCTCCGCTCTCTGCCACCTCACTACCCCACTCCCCTCCACCTCACCACCCCACCCCATCTGCCCTCACTGCCCCACCCCATCCACTCACCACATGCTCACTTCTCTCTCACCAACCCGCAATCTACTTCCTTACTTCCCCACACCATCCACCTCACTGCCCGACTCCCCTCCCACTCCACTCCCCCTCACCTGCCCACATCCCTCGCCTCACCCTATCACCGCCGCCTCACTGCCACGCTCCCTTCCTCCTCACCGCCATGGCCCCTTGCCCCTCACCGCCACACCCCACTACCCCTTGCCACCCCACTCTGCTTCCCTCACCAAAACGAACCCCCCTTCACCAACACACTGCGCTCATCCTCACCGCCCCACTGCCCTCCCTTTCACCACCCTGCTGCGCTCCCCCTCATGTCCCCACTCCTGTCCGACTCACAACCTCACTCCTCTCCCCCACACAGCCCCACTTCCCTCGCCCTCACCATTACACTCCCGACCACCTTACCGCCCCGGTATCCTACCCTTCACTGCCCCGCTCCACTCTCGTTCCCCTCACCTCCCTGCTCCACTCCCCCTCACCACCCCACTCCACTCCCCCTCACCGTCCCACTCCCTTAAACCTCAATGTACCACTCCCGCTCCCTCACTGCACCGCTCCCCTTCCTCTCTCCATCCCACTCATCTCCCCCTCACCGCACCACTCCACCCTCACTGCCCCGCCTCCTTCCACTAACTGCCCCACTCCCCTCTCCCTCACTGCAACTCTCCCCCCGCACCGCCCCACTCCCCTCATCATCATCGCCCCTCTTCCCTCCCCACCCCACTCCCCTCCCTCTCTCCACCAGACTTACCTCCCTCTCACTGCACCAATCCCCACCTCCTCAGTGCCCCACTCCCCCCCTACACTGCTCCCCTCCACCTCACCACCCCACTCCCCTAGCATCAGCGCCCTACAAACTTCCGATCATCACCCCAATCCCCTGCCCCTCACTGCCTCCTCACTTCGCTCCCATCGCCTCCTCCTGTCCCCCTCAATGCCCCACTCCCCTCCACATCACCACACAACTCACCAATCCCGCACCACCACATACCACTACCTCACATTGCTAGACTCCCCTCCACTTCACCGCCTCACTCACCTCGCTCTCACAACTCCACCCCCTCACCTCCCCACTCCCCTCTCCCTCAACTCCCGACTCCCCTCTCCCACACCTTCCCACTCACCTCCCCCTCACCTCCCTCTCACCACCCCACTCCACCATCACCTCCACACTCCCCTCTCCCTCACCTCCCCACTAGCCTCCACCTCACTGCCCCACTCACCTCCCACTCACCACCCCACTCAGCTCACTCACACCACCCCACTAACCTCCCCTTCACTGCACCACTCCACACTCACACACCACCGCACTCACCTCCTCCTCACCAGCCAAATGTGCTCCCTCTCACAAACCCACTCCACTCACCCTGACTGCTTCAATTCTAACCCTTGTACCACCCCACTCCCTTCACCCTCACCACCCCATTCACCTCACTCTCACCACAACAGCGCCCTCCCCTTTACCAATCTGCTCCCCTCTCCCTCACCTCCCCACTCACATTCCACCTCACGTCCCCACTCACTTCCCCCTCACCGCCCCACTCACCTCACTCTCACCACCGCACTCACCTCCCACTCACCACCCAAGTCCCCTCCCCCTCATGGCCCACTACACCACCCTCATAGCCCCAATCAGCACTCTCACACCCTCGCACTCACCTCCCTCTCACTGCAACATTCCCCTCCCCCTCACCACCCTGCTCCCCTGCCCCTCACCACCCCGCTCCCATCCACCTCACCACCCCACGCCCCAACCCTCACCGCACCATTCACTTCACTCTCATCCCCTCCTCCCATCCCGCTAAATGCCCCACTTCACTCCAGCTCTCCACCCCACTCCACATGCCCTTACCATGCCATATTCCTCACCGCTCCACTCACCTCCACCTTACTGCCTCACTAAACTCGCTCTCTCCACCACACAACCCTCGCCCTCACCGCACCACTGACTTTCCCCTCACTCACCACCCCACTCACCTCCCGCTCGCCGCTCCATTCACCTCGCCCTCACCACCCCGCTCCCATCATCCTCATCGCCCCACTCACCTCCCCCTCACTGCCCTGATGCCCTCCCCCTCAACGCCCCACTCACTTCCCCCTCAACACCCCACTCACCTACACCTCACCACCCCGCTCCCATCATTGTCACAGCCACACTCACCTCCCGCTCAACATACCGCTCACCTCCCCATCACCTGGTCCCTTCTCCCACACCACCCTGCTCCCCACCCCCACACCTCCCCATTCCCGTCCCCCTCACTGCCCCGCTCCCCTCCACCTCACCACCCAACTCCCCTCCCCATCTCCACCCTGCTCCCCTCCCCCTCACCATCCCGCCCCCCTCCCCTTCAACACTCCAATCCCCTCCACCTCCCCACCCAACTCCCCAACCCTCACCACCACACTCCCATCCCACTCACTGCCCTGCTCCACACCCCTCGCTGCCCCACTCCCCACCCACTCAACACCCCACTCAACTATTCCTCACTGCCTTACTGCCACAATCCCCTCCCCCTCAGCACAACACTGACCTCCCTCACATCACCAATCTCACTTCCCCACTCATCTTCCGCTCACCACTTCACTACCCTCCCGTACAATGCCCCGCTCCTGTCCACCTCGCTGCTTCACTACTTTCACCTCCCCATCACTGCTCTGCTCCCCCTTCACCACTCCAGTTGCCTCCCCCTCACTAAACCACTCCCATCCCCCTCACCACCCCTCTCCCCATCCCGTCGCACTATCCTCACCTTCACCGTCTCAACACCCTAACTTTCAGCAGTCCACTCAACTCCCCCTCACCACCAAACTCACCACCCCCACAGTACCCCACAACCCTTCCCCTTGCCACCCCTCTCCTCCTTCTCAATGCCCCACTCCCCTCCCCATAACAGCCACACTCCCCTCCACCTCACTGCCCCACTCACCTCCCCTCACAACCCAACTCACCTCCCGCACAACACCCCACAACCTTTCCACTCGCCACCCCTCCTCCTTTTCAATGCTCCACTCCCTTCCACATCACAGCCGCATGCCCCTCCCCCTCACCAGCCCAAACCCCTCCCTACCCCACACCATTCCCTCTCCAGCCCCTCAAAACCCTCTCACCGCAGCACTCCCCTCCCCATCGCCATGACACACCCCTCTCCACGCCACACCTCCCTCTCACCACCCCCTCACCTCCATCTCAACGACCCTCTCCCCTCCCCTCACCACCCCACAACCAACCCCACCCCATACCCCACCCCCTCACCACCTCCTCTCCTCGCCCTCACTGCTCAACATCCACTCACCACCCCACTCCCCTCCCCCTTGCCACTACTCTCACCTCCCACTCACCACCCCGCTCAACACCACCACACCACACCACTCCCCACCCCAAAACCACCCCATTTCCCACCCCCTTACTGAACCACTCCCCTACCCCTCACTGCACTGCTGCACTCCCCATCACCGCCCCACGCACATCCCTCTCTCCACCTCACATAACTCCCTGTCACCGCCTTGCTCACCTAACTTTCACCGCCTCACTCACCTTCCCTCACCACCACACTCACATCCTCCTCACCACCAAATTCACGTCGCTCTCAACACCTCACGCGCCTCCCCTTCACCACCCAATTCACCTCCCCCTCGTTTCCCCACTCAACACCACCTCACCGCCTGCTCCCCACTCGCTGAACACCCCACTCTCCTCTCCATCAACCCCCACCATCACCTCACTACCCCACTCACCTTCCCATCAGGAGCCCTCTCACCTCCCTCACCACCTCACTGCCCTCTCCCACACTGCCGCAATTCCCTTACCCTCACCTCCCTACACCCCTCCCAAACACCGCCCGGCTGCCAACCCTCTCGCGCCCAACTCTCCCCTCCCTCACCACCCCGCTCCCCTCCACCTCATCACCCGACTCAGCTCCCTCTCACCAGCTCACTCCCCTCCCACTCACTGCCCCGATCACCTCCCCATCACTGCCCAAATCACATCCCTCTCACCAGTTCACTCACCTCCCCATCACCGAGCACTCTCTTCAACCTCACCGCACCACAACACTGAATCTCGCTGCCACATTTCCCACACCCTCACCATTGCACTGCCCTCCACCTCACCATTCCACTCCGCTCCCGTTCACAGCCCACACCCCACCAACTCACTTCCCCCTAACCATGACTCGCCACTCCCCCTACATCGCTCTCCTTCCCTGCAACACCACCACATCACTGCCCCAAAACCCTCAACCTAACTGACCTTCCCCACACCTCTCTCACCCCCTCCCGCTCACTGAACCCATCCCATCCCCCTCACTGCCTCACTCCCCTCCATATCACTGACCTCACCACCTCCCCCTGATCACACCCACCCCATCACCGGACACAGCCGCACCCCCTGACCACCCATCCCCCTCACCACCACGCTCCCCTGACCCTCTCCACCGAGCTCCACTCACCCTCACCACCCAAATCACCTTCCCCCTCATCACCCCGCTCCCCTCCCCATCACAACCCAGCACCCCTCACCCTCACTGCCACACTCTCCTCCCCCTCCCCGTCCAGCAAGCCAGCCACTCTCCACTACACTACACTCCCACTCAATGCCCAGCACACCTCCCCCTCACCAATCCGCTCCCAACTCTTCCTCACACCGCTCATCTCCCTCATACCGCCCCGCTCCCCTCCACCTCACCCCCCCACTTCATTCCCCTCCCCCTCACCACTCCACTCCCCCCTCACCACTGCAGTTCCCTCCCCCTCACTAAACCGCTCCCATCCCCCTCACCGCCCCTCTCCCATCCCCGGCGCACGATCCTCACCTTCATTGTTTTGACACCCTATATTTCTGCAGTCCACTCACCTCCCACTCTCCACCCCACTCACCTCCCACTCTCCACCCCACTCACCCTCACCGCCCCACTAACCTCCACCTCACTGCCCCGCACCCCTACCCATTACCGGCCTGCTTCGCTCCCCTCTTCGCATCCCTCCACTCTCAATCACCAGCTCGCTCCCCTTTTTGACTTGCTCCCCTCTCCCTCACAACCCCACTACCCTCCGCACAACCCTCCCCTCCCCACTCCACCCAGCTCCCCCACCATAACAGCTCCTCTCCTCTCCACCTCACCACCGCACTCCCCTCCACCTCACCACCCCCTTTTCCCCCCTCCCCTTCCAAACCACTTCACTTCCCACTCCACATCCAACCCCCTCCCCTACCCTTCTCACACCTCCACTCCCCTCCCCCCTTCCCTTCCCTTCTATCTCCCTCCCGTCCCTCCTCCCCTCCCCATCCCCTCGCCTTCTCCACCACTCCTTTCCACTCCCCCCTTCCCTGCTCCCATTATCTTCCCCCCTTCCCCCCACCATCCTCCCTCCACTTCCCCACTGTTATGTATTGGGTTTTCTCCTCCCACCTGCGGTGGCGCTGTCACTGCAGATAAATGGTTGGGGTTGTTCTCTTGGGTAAGTTTTAGTTCTCTTTGTTCGGTTCTCTCCAGAACCTTCTTTTTGAATAAAGCACTTCATGTTTGAATCTCTGAGTTCTGAGTCCTAAGTTGTGTCTAGGTAGAAAGGTACAGACACAACAAAGTCACGATGAGGATCGGATGAATCTGCGTTGTGGGAATTTTCTTGTATTCGACTACAATACACTCGGATCAGAGATTAATGTTACGGGTGCAGTGAGTAAACAGAAAATTAAATTTGAAACAGGAGATGGCTACTATATTAGGAAACATAGGTGATTTTGATGAAAATGTGGAGCAATGGAGTGCTTTTATGGAAGGTTTTGACTATTTTGTACTGGCGAATGCGGTGGCAAACGAAAAGGTTGTGCCTACCTTTTTGAGTATAATGGGGGCAAAGACATTCAATTTACTTCGCAGCCTTGTACAGCCAGATAAGCCAGGAACTAAAACATATAAACAACTAGTGGAAATTCTTGGAGCACATTTTTCACCAAAACCTCTGGTTATTGCTGAGAGATTTAGATTTCACAAACGGAATCAAGAGGAGGGGGAATCAGTGAAGATGTTTATTGCTTTCTTAAGAAGGTTGTCAGAACACTGCGAGTTCAAGGAGGTGCTGAAGGACACCATTAGAAACAGACTTGTGTGTGTTCTGCTAAGTGCAGCCACACAGAAGCGCCTTTTTACTGAGGACAACCTTACTCTTGAAAAGGCCATTGAAGTTAGTGTCTCCATGGAGATGGCAGAAAAGGAGGCTCACCAGTTGAGTTCAACAGGGAGAGTTCACAAGTTGTCAACTGAGCCTAAAGTTGCACGGAACGGCACATGTTAGCATTGTGGGAAAACGGGCCATCACGCTAATGACTGCTAGTGTACGGAGCTGGAATGCCGAAATTGTGGCAAAAAGGTTACATTGAACGTGCCTGTAGAGGTAAGAAAAGAACAGACAGAGCTGGGAAGGATGAAAGCAAAATGTCTGTATTTGGACAAGAGAAGAAAAAGAGTGTTCATTCAGTTCCGTATGATAGAACAATCAAAACAGAGGGGAGTGACACCTCTGAGGAGGAAGAGGTGCACATACTGTCGGTTGCAGGTGCTCCAAATGGCTATTGGGTGTCGCCACTGGTGGAGGAACAATCAGTGCGGATGGAGGTGGACACAGGCGCGGCTGTGTCCCTTGTTTCAGACACTGAATACAACAAAATGTTAAAGCATCTTACCTTTCAGCCAACAAACATTGTGCTAAAGACGTATACCAGCGAACCTGTGGCCATGAGAGGCGCCATTGAGGTGACAGTTAAATTGAACAAGCAGACTGCGAAATTGCCACTATATGTGGTAAAGGGAAATTACCCATCTCTACTGGGACGTGCGTGGCTAGAGAAAATCAGGCTGGACTGGCCTGCAGTCCACATGATGTCAAAAGGGGATTCAGGTCTGACTGCAGTTTTAAACAAATATGCAGAACTCTTCAATGGTGAACTTGGGAGAATGAAAAAGAGCAGCGTGAGACTGGACATTAAACCTGACAGCAAGCCGAAATTTTACAAACCCGACCTGTACCCTATGCAACTAGGTCAAAAGTAGAGGCTAACTTGGAGGCCTTAGTCGAGAATGGAGTCCTGGAGCCTGTGAGCATGAGCAAATGGGCCACACCTGTAATGATCAATAACATGTCATTCTATAGTGGACCCTAAGTGAAGCCGTAGAGCTGTATATAGCTGTATGTATAAGACTACACTACCCAGCTGTATATATATTAAGACTACATTACCCATGAGGCACTAGGCTACCCACAAGGCAGCAGTCAAAATGGAAGCCTCTACAGATACAGTACCTAGTCCACATGTGCTCAATAAAGTAACTAGCAAAAGCTAGCTGTGTTCATAATAAGAATGTCTATTTATTAATGAACATAATATGGTACCAGGGTGGTGAAGATCTGCTGAAAATTTGAAAAGTGACATGGAGAATTTGAAGCCACCAGAGCATTTGAAACTCACAGGAAACATCGACTACAATTGGAAGACTCTTAAACAACAATTCGAACTCTACATTGCAGCCATCGGATTCGGTACGAAGCCAGATGCAAGGAAGATATCGTTGCTGCTATCAGTTGCAGGCCCACAGGCGATAGAGGTATTTAATACATTTGTATTTAATCCAGGGGAGAACGGAGAAAAATTAGAAGATGTGCTAAAAAAATTTGATGCACATTGCTCTCCCAAAAAGAATGAGACCTATGAAAGATACATGTTCTGTTCAAGGACACAGCAACAAAATGAGACTTTTGATAGCTTTATAATTGCTCTGAAACTGAAAGCACAGGCATGTAATTTCGCTGAGTTGAAATCATCCATGATTCGTGACCAGATTGTGTTTGGTATTCATGTTAAAAAAGTCAGGGAACGTCTGTTGAGAGAAACCAAACTAAATTTGGAAAATGCAGTGAAAATATGCCAAGCCAGCGAGCTAGCTCGAAAGCATGCGAAGACTTTCAGTGAAATCAATAATGATGCGATTGTAATGAGTGATAATGCTGCTGTCGGTGCTGTGTCCTACAAGGGGAAGAAACGTGAGCAGAACAGAAATGAAAAGCAATCGGAGGATGATATTTTAATTGTAAACGCTGTGGTTAGAAACACCAGTTAAAACAATGCCCAGCGTTTGGAAAAATGTGCACAAAGTGTAATGGAAAGAATCACTTTGCCAAACAATGCTTTTCAAAAGTAAAAACTAAGAAAGGGCAACGAGTTAATGTAATTGAGGACACTGATTTAAGTGAGACATTTTTTGTAGGAATGGTGTCATGTGACAATATCAAAAAGGATACAGAAAATGTGCAGCCTTCAGGAATAAACAATGCTGAACATAAAGTCAATGCAGTAAAAGAGGACAAATGGATGATCCCACTGCAGATAAATGGAGTATTAGTTACATTGAAACTGGACACTGGGGCAAAAGCAAACTTAATCAGTATGAGTGACATTAAAAACATGAAAGAAAAGCCCAAAATACTGAAAAAGTCATTACTAATGAAGAACTATAATGGACAGAAAATAGACTTAGGTGTATGCAGACTTAAAGTGACAGTCAAAGACAAAGTGCATCTTCTCATGTTTTCTGTTGTGGCTGAAGGACTTGATTCACTATTAGGTGACAAAGCTTGTGAAGACTTAGAACTGGTCAAGAGAGTCTACCGTATAAACGGTGCGATAAGCAGACCAGATGACTTAGTGGATTCTGTAGTGAATAATTTCCAGAATGTGTTCAAAGGATTTGGAGTTCTACCGTTCACTTACAGGATCCAGCTAAAGGAGGATGCTCAGCCAGTGGTACATGCTCCACGAATAGTTCCAGCACCCCTGCGTGACCGGCTCAAGAATGAACTGGAGAGAATGACCACACTAGGAGTCAACAGGAAAGTCGAAGAGCCAACAGACTGGGTTAACTCCATGGTATGTGTAAAGAAAAAGAACAATGATCTAAGAATATGCATGGATCCAAAGGACTTAAATGCAAACATAAAATGTGAACACTACCAGATTCCCAAGCGAGAAGAAATCACCAGTGAAATGTCAGGTGCCAGATACTTTACAAAGCTCGATGCCTCACAAGGATTTTGGCAACTAAAACTGGATGAAGAGAGCACCAAATACTGTACCTTCAACACACCATTTGGCAGGTATTGTTTCCTCAGAATGCCTTTTGGGATAATATCTGCATCTGAAATCTTTCATAGAGCGATAGAACACATAATTGAAGGTCGGGAAGGAGTTCGGGTCTATGTTGATGACATCATCATCTGGGGCTCCACACTGAAAGAACACAATGAGAGACTGACTAAAGTGCTACAGAGCATACGCTGGAATGGACTGAAGCTCAACAAAGCCAAGTGTCAGTTTGGCGTCCAGGAAGTCACTTTCCTAGGAGACAATCTATCTGGTAAAGGAATAGAGCTAGATATGGAAAAAGTAAACGCCATACTCAAAATGCCCCGACCCACTGACAAAAAAGGAGTGCTACGCATCATGGGGATGATAAACTTCATTGGAAAGTTCATTCCTAACTTGTCAGCCAAGACAGCCTGTCTGCGAGACCTGCTACATAAAACAAATGAGTTCGCATGGACAGAAAGACATGAGCAAGTGTGGATAAACCTCAAAACAGTGCTGACAACCACACCTGTACTCACCTTCTTTGACCCAAAAAAAAAGAATCAAAGTGTCAACGGATGCATCAAAAGATGGCCTAGGTGCGGTCTTGCTACAAGCAAAGGGTGAAGATTGCAAGCCTGTTGCCTATGCCTCCAGGTCTATGACTGATACTGAGTGTCGATACGCCCAGATTGAAAAGGAATGTCTAGGCTTGGTAGTTGGACTAAAAAAGTTTCATGGCTACATATATGGACTTCCCACCTTCACAGTTGAGACAGACCACAGCCCACTGGTTGCCATCATAAAAAATAACCTGAATGAGATGTCTCCAAGGATTCAACCACTCATGATGAAGCTGCAAAGATATGACTTTGAACTGATCTACACATCAGGCAAATACATAGTGTTAGCAGATGCACTATCCCGAGCACCCACAATGAGTCATGTGAGCTCTACTGAAGAAGACGTGGATGTTCATGTGAATATGGTCACTGCTGCGCTGCCCGTGTCAGACACAAAATCAAAGCTTATAGCAGAAGAAACAGTAAAAGATACAGTATTACAAACAGTAATAGAGAACATTCATCATGGTTGGCCAAAAGGTTCCTGCCCAAAATATCTTCACATAAGGTCAGAATTGAGTGTCGCAAGTGGACTATTACTAAAACAGAACAGAATAGTCATTCCACAGGCTCTATGTCAAGACATGCTCAAAAGGATTCATGAGGGACACCTCGGAATTGAAAAATGCAAAAGGAGGGCAAGAGACACTGTTTATTGGCCTGGCATAAATAAGGACATTGAGAACATGATAGACAAATGTGAGACATGTCAGAAACACCAAAACAAACAAGCAAAGGAACCAATGATAGTAGCTGACATACCAACAGCACCATGGCAAAAGGTTGGTATGGACCTTTTTCATTTAAATGGTAAAGACTATCTAATAGTGATTGATTACTATTCTAACTATACTGAGATGTTGCTGCTCTCAAGCACCACAGCAAGCAGTGTCATAATGCATGTGAAATCCATCTTCGCCAGACATGGAATTCCCAGGATTGCCGTTAGTGACAATGGTCCGTGCTTCAACTGTAAGGAGTGGCAAAAGTTTGCAGCACATTATGACTTTCAACACATCACATCCAGTCCTTTGTATGCTCAGTCGAATGGTAAGGCAGAGAAAGATGTTCAAGTTCTCAAGCAGCTATTGAAGAAAGCGACAGAAAGCAAGGCTGATCCTTATCTCACGCTGCTGAGCTACCGAGCCTCACCTTTAGACTCTGGTTCTTCACCTGCTGAACTCCTAATGGTCGCAAGTTGCATACCACGCTACCCTGTTGTGCAAAAGAAAAGCAGAGTAAGGAACTGAGACAGAGACTTCAACTGTTAAAGCTGAAACAGAAATGATACTATGACAAGTCATCCAAAACTCTGAAACCATTGACAAGGGATGATGATTTCAGGATTGAAGATCCAGATGCATGGAACAGGAAAGCTACAGTTCTTGAGGAAGTAGGACCAAGGTCATACACTTTTAGAACTGAGGAATGACAGATTCTCAGAAGGAACCGCCGTTCCCTCCTAATAACACAAGAGACTATCGAAGAGCAAATCGATGACAATGCCGCAACTGAATCTTGTCACTCACCACCAGAACAATCGAACACAAATACACATACAGGCTCTCATGAAAACACATCAGACTTACCTGTGCTGAGAAGATCCACACGTGAAGTAAAAAAGCCTGATAGACTTAATCCTTGAGTACAAAGAAAACTGCATTGAAAATGTATTGACTGTTGAAGATGTTTATGTTGTTATGATTGATTGATATTGATTGATACTGATTTTGTTTAACCTCAAAGAAAGGGGGATATAATGATCAGTAACCTGTCATTCTGGAATGGTACACTAGGTGGTCCTGTATGTATATAAGAGTGGGCTACCCACGATGCACCAGGCTACCCACAAGGCAGCAGTCAAGATGGATGCCTCTACAGATACTGTACCTAGTCCACATGTGCTCAATAAAGTGTCTAGCAAAAGCTAGCTGTTCTTAATAAAAACGACTAGTTATTAATGAACATAACACTCTACTCCACTATGAATGAAGCCAAGGATCACATAATCTTTTTTTAGCAGGCATCACAACTTGTCCATTCCAGCTTCAAGGATTTCTGTACATACTCCCCCATGTCCCTCTGTTCCTGCATCCCCTGTAAAATTGTACTATTTAGTTCCTATTGTCTCTCCTCGATGAACCAGAATTCGGATCTCCATGGGTGAGTATGCACAGGTGAGGCCCAACGGATGTACTGCGCATGCATGGGAAACCAGAACTTCCGTTCCATTAAAGGAAGGGGTTCAGAGGTCGAACACGTGCACCAGAGAGGCAGCGTGTGTTCATGGAACTTACTTTTTTTTCTGGTATTCCGTCACATTCCTTACTAGTGCCTTGTAGATGGTGGAAAGACTTTGGCGAGTCAGGAGGTGGCACCCTTCTCACAGATTATCTAGCCCCGGACCTGCTCTTTTTTGCACAGTGTTTATGTGGTTTGTGCAATTAAGTTTCCGGTCAATGGTGACCCCCAGGATGATAATCGTGGTGGATTCGGCGATGGTAATGACGTTGATTGTCAAGGGGCGGTGCTTAGAATATCGCTTGTTGGAGATAGTCATTGCATGGCATTTCTGTGGCGCGAATATTACCTGCTACTTATCAGCTCAAGCCTATACGTCGTCCACCATTTGTTCAATGCGGGCATGGACAGTTTCAGTATCTGAGGAGCTGTGAATGGTGCTGAACATGGTGCAGTCATCAGCGAACATCCCCATTCCTAACCTTATGTTGGAGGGATGGTCATTGATGAAGCTGCTGAATATCGTTGGCCCTAGGACACTTGCCCTGAGGAAGTCCTGCACGAAGTCCTGGGGATGTGATTCTTCACCTTCAACCACCAAAACAATCTTCCTTTGTGCTAGTTATGACTCCAGCCAATGGAGAGTATTCCCCCCAATTCCCATTGACTTCAGTATTGCCAGGGCTCCTTGATGCCACTATCGGTCAAAAGCTGCCTTGATGTCAAAGGCAGTCACTCTCTCCTCACCTCTGGAAGTCAACTCCTTTGTCCTTGTTTGAACAGGAGCTGTAATGAGGCTGGCAGCCGAGTGTTCTTGTTGGACCCCAAACTGAGCATCAGTGAGCAGGTTATTGGTGAGTAAGTGCCGCTTGATAGCACTGTTGAGTACACCTTCCATCACTTTGCTGATGATTGAGAGTAGACTGATGGGACGATATTTGGCTGGATTGGATTTGTCCTGCTTGTGGTGAACCGGACATTCCTGGGCAGTTTTCCACATTTTCGGATAGATGCCAGAGTTGTAGCTGTACCGGAACAACTTGGCTAGAAGCGCGGCTAGTTTTGGAGGACAAGTCTTCAGCACCATAGCCAGGATGTTGTCAGGGCCTTTGCTGTATCCAGTGCACACAGCCGTTTCTTAATATCACGTGGAGTGAATCGAATTGGCTGAAGACTGTGTTCTGTGGTGGTGCGGACCTCAGGAGTAGGCCACTATACATCATCCACTCGGCATTTCTGGCTGAAGGTGGTTGCAAGTACTTCAGCCTTGTCTTTTGCACTCACGTGATGGGCTGCACCATCATTGAGGATCGGGATATTCAAGGAGCCTCCTCCTCCCGTTAGTTGTTTAATGGTCCACCAGCATTCAAGATTGGATGTGCCAGGATTGGATGCAATGTTGCGGACACTCAGGGTATCTCCCAAACGACTGTATACCACTGTGCCCCCATCTCTGGTGTGCCTTGTGCTGCCGGTGGAACAGGACATACACAGGGATGGTGATGGGGGAGTCGGTGATGTTGACTGATAGGTTTGATTCTGTGAGTATCACTGTGCAAGACTTAAATGCTTTCAGAGCGTTTCTTGGAATATTAAGATGCTTACACGCTATTTATCTCATTGTTTAGTATATTAAGTGTTTTCTTCTGATTCCCTGGTATCAAACCTTTGCTACTTTAAATTATTGTTCCCATCTGTAAAACATCATGATATATTCGGCTGCGTAAGGTCCCTCTTTAGAAACATCTTGTTGTTGTCCTGGTTCTCGTTTCAGACAATAGCAACATTCCTGGACTGGTGTGTGGGACAAGTGCTACCTCGCCCGCCCTGGGAATGAATTTCCTGGGCTGAGCCTGGAACATAATATCTCGGCAGCCAGGGAATGAAATTCCTTGCTGGAGACTGGAACCCATGTCATCTAGGCAGCCAGGGAATGAAAGTCCTGGACTGAGTCTGGAACAGAGATCTAGGAAGCCACGGAATAAAATTCCTGGACTGACCCAGGAACATTGTAATCGAGGCAGCCACGGAATTAAATTCCAGGATTCTAGCAGGAACAGAAAATCTAGGCAGGCCTGGAATTCAAATTACCGGACTGAGCCTGGAGCAGTGTAATGTAGGCCCTCCCTGTGAATGACATTTATGCACTGAGGCGGAAGCAGTGCAATCTAGATGGACCTGGGAATGAAATTCCTGGACTGGGGTGGAAGCAGTGTAATCTAAAAAGCCAGGGAATGAAATGCCTAGGCTGAGGCGGGAGCAATGTATTCTAGGTGGCCCCTGGAAATGAAATTCCTGGACTGAGGCGGGAGCTGTGTAATCTAGGCACCCCAGTGAATGAAATTCCTGGACTTAGGGAGGACAAGTGTAATCGAGGTAGCACTGGAAATGAAATTCCAGGACTCAGGTGGAGCAGGGTAATATAGGCAGCCCTGGGAATGACATTCTTGGACTGCGGCGGGAGCAGTATAATGTAGGCGGCCCTGGGCATGACATTCCTGGTCTGAGGAGGGAGCAGTGTTGGCTAGGCGGCCCTGGGAATGATATTCCTAGAAGGAGGCGGGAGCAGTGTAATCTAGGTGGCCCTGGAAAATAAATTCCTGGACTGAGGCGGGAGCAGTGTAATATAAGCGAGTTCCATTGTTCCATCACGGCGATGATCTCTATGATCCTGCAGTTTATGTCATTTATTTATTGATAACTAGCTGGCGTGCCCGGCGGAGCCAAGGGTTTTTTGAGGGCATGTTGTTATGAAAAAAGTAGAGGAGAGAGAGGGGGGAGGACAGAGGGGGGAGGAGAGCGGGGTGGAGGAGAGAGAGAGAGGGGGGAGGAGAGAGGGAGGAGGAGAGAGGGGGAGAGAGGGGGGAGAGTGGGGGAGGAGAGAGGGGGAGGAGGAGAGGGGAAGGGGGAGGGGAGGGTGGATTGGAGGGGGAGGAGAGGGGGAAGAGGGGGTGGAGAGAGAGGGGGAGGAGAGAGGGGGAGGGTGGGGAGAA